>NW_024081496.1:686201-775096 GCF_003009895.1 Hyaena hyaena | reverse complement strand
GTTGGCACTAAGTGCATTCATCATTCATATAGCTGTGCAACCATCGCACCCATCCATCTCCAAGATGCTTTTCATCTTGCAAAACTGAAACTCTGCACCAGTTAAACAGTGACTTCCCATTCTCCCTCACCCCCCATCTCAAGCCACCGGAAACCACCATTCTGCTTTTTGGCTCGGAATTTGACTGTTCTGTGTACCTCATGTAAGTAGAATCAGACAGTAAGTGCCCTTTTGTGACTGGTTTATTTCACTTGGCACACTGTCTAAAAGGTTCATCCATATTGCAGCATATATCAGAATGTCCTTCCTTTTTAGGCTGAGTAACTCTTATTTTATGTATATACCCCATTTTCTTTTTTTATTTATTTTTATTTTTTAATGTTTACTTTAAAGAGAGACACAGAGTGCAAGCGGGGAAGGGGCAGAGAGAAAGAGAAAGAGACAGACAGAGACAGAATCTGAAGCAAGCTCCAGGCTCTCAGCTGTCAGCACAGAGCCCAACATGGGGCTCGAACCCACACACCGTGAGATCATGACCTGAGGCAAAGTCGGACGCTTAACCAACTGAGCCACCCAGGTGCCTCTATACCCCGTTTTCTTTCTTTTTTTTTTTTTTTTTTTTTACAAATAATTTATTGTCAAATTAGTTTCCACATAACACTCAGTGCTCTCTATACCCCGTTTTCTTTGTCTGTTTCTCCATTAAGAGAGACTTGAACTGCTCCTACCTTTTGGTTATTGTGAATAATGCTGCTATAAACTTATGTGTACAAATACTTGTTTGTATCCCTGTTTTTTTTTTTTTTTTTTTTTTTTTTTTTGCGTATATACCTCAAAGTGGAATTGGTGGATAATAGGATAATTCTCTTTAATCATTTGAGGACACACCATACTTTACTTATAGGGGCCACACAATTTTATATTCCCACTAGCAATTCACAAGACTTCCAGCTTCTTCACATTCTCTGCCAACACTTGTCTTTATCTTTTCACTTTTTAAAAAAAAAATTCAGTTACAGTATAGTTAATGTACAGTATTATATTAGTTACAAGTGTGCAATGTAGTGATTCAACAATTCTTTACATTACTCAGTGCTCATCATGTTAAGTGTATCGTTAATCCCCAACACCTATTTCATACAACCTCCCACCCTCCCGCCCTCTGGTAACCATCAGGCCGTCCTCTACAGTTAAGAGTCTGTTTTTTGGTTTCTCCCTTTTTTTTCTTTGTTCATTTGTTCCTAAAAATCCCACATATGAGTGAGATCCTGTGGTATTTGTCTTTCTCTGACTTATTTTACTTAGGATTATACTCTCTAGATCCATCCATATTCTTGCAAATGTCTGCTTCTTTTTAAAACAATAGTCATCCTTATGGGTATGAAATGGTAGGAATCACTGGCTTTTATATCTTAGCAATTAACTAATTTGACTCCCTCATTTTGCAATTAGCAGACCCAGAGTGAGAGAATTCACAGGACCTACTCTGGGCTAAGCGGCTGTTGAACACGTTTCCTGACTCCTGGTCCAGTGCTCCTTTTACCAAGGCGCACTTCTCTGGTTGCACAAGTAGACACACAGAGGGATGGACAAGAAATTTTCCATTTTGATTTAATCTTTTGCTTTGTGGACGAACATGTTTCTCTGTATAAAAAGAGAACAGGAAAATAGGAGATTACAGAAAAAACAGTCATAAAAATATGCCTAAAGGGAACCATGCTGTATCATGCACTTAAATTTTGCTAAGCGGGTAGATGTCATGTGAAGTGCTTCTAACACAGTAACAAATATTATATAAAATGCTGAATAAGAAACATGAACAAATATTTTATCTACAAACCAGTAGAGAAGGGTAAATTAAAAGTAATCTACACTGTGTCTCAACAATGAGTGGGTAACTGGGGCGCCTGGGTGGCTTAGTCGGTTAAGCGTACGACTTTCGCTTAGGTCATGATCTCGCGGTTCGTGGGTTCGAGCCCCGCGTCGGGCTCTGTGCTGACTGCCAGCTCAGAGCCTGGAGCCTGTTTCGGTCTGTGACTCCCTCTCTCTCTGACCCTCCCCTGCTCACGCTATCTCTCTCTCTCTCTCTCTCTCCTAGAAATAAATAAAAAAACCTTAAAAAATTAAAAAAAAAAACAATGAGTGGGTAACAGCTGAAGTAGTTTCCATGTATTAGAATACTATATGTTTGGGACTGGAATGAAGCAGTTGATAGGAAATTGCCATGCATGAAAGAGAGCTAATTGTTATAGTGGGATGTGTATTTCCTCTTGCTTTGTTATTTTCTGTTAATATGAAGACTTTGGATTTGATTTTTACAGTTCTCAAAATATTTGGGGATTCAAAGGTAATGTAGTCTGTGACTATTATAAAATGTGCCATTTTCTGGCAGTCTAAAACTAGCTTCAGAAAGAGAACTACTTGTCTAAACATCCAATCACAGAATTCTTTCCCCTCACCGGAATTGATCACAACACAAAAATAACCCCAGCACTTTCATGAATATATTGAAGCAGCATAAAGTGGCTGTCCTAGTGCCAGCAAAGACTACACCTGCCTCAAAGCCATGATCACTGGGAAAACAACAACAGCAATGATATAAATCTAAGCTATGAGCTAAGCGATGGGCTGCCATCCTCCAGGGAGTTGGAACGGCCCGCATAGACACACTGCTCCTTGCAGCAAAGGAAATGATGAGTCACAAATCTGACTGCAGAAGTCCCAGAGATCTTAGATTTTCCCATCATAAAACCGATTGTACGTTTTTGAAGTAACTGTCATCCATCCCTAGACCATCATCTCCAGGAAGGCAGGAGTCATGACTGTTCTCATCAGGAGCTCCCAGCACGGTGCTCAGGGCTAGGCACGTAGCAAGCACTCCGTGAATGCCTGCTCACTTTGTACATGAACACTGAATGTGAGCACATATGATTGAGCACGCTTGGGAAAGCTCAATTTTTTTTTAATTTTAGAATTTTATTTCTGCTCATGACACGAAAGCTTCTTTCTTACTAATATCCCATCATATCTTTTTTTTTTAATTTGGGCATTTAAGAAATTTTTTTCATATTTGTTTTTAAAATGATGTGATCGCTTAGATGAAGAGCTAAAGGCATAAGTGATAATGGTCAACTATCATTATCTACTTGGGAGATCGTCCTGTGTCCTATTACCAAAGTCAGTTCTGACTGCTGCATTTGGAAAGAGCACAGTTTAGCAGAGGTCATCCTGAATAAAAATCACAGGTATTTCTGAATTCTTCCTATTTGCCTGGCATCATACTAATGAGTTTTTTCTAGACAATCTTTACAACAGTGGTCTGAGGTTGATGTCCTCATCACTCCTATATTCATGAGAAAACTGTGGCTGAACTTGCTTACGTATCTACCCAAAGTCACAATGCTCCTCAGGAGCGGAACTTGGAAATGCGGGTGGCTAGTCGTGGGCTCTGCTAATGCGATGGTCTCAAATGGCTTTCTCCTCTAAGCAGAGAATGACAGTGCAGAAATGTAGTCACAGGTGTTGAAACATCACTCTGTGTACATTAGGCAAAGAGCAAAAACCAAAATCACGGTATATGTCCTCACAACAGCATTCTGTATGACTCATGGGTGAGACTTCCAGAAGCCTCAGCCATCTGGAGCTCACTCATGGTGGAGCAAATCCACCTGTCGAGGACACTGGATACGCCCAAGCTGAGCAAAAATGAGCGAGCAATGCAGGATACAGCTATCAAAACACGAAAGCACTCAGTTGTTTCTTTATCCTAGAATGGTTTGTTTTCTTTTCTAACTCTCAGCTAATTAATGCCTATTAATGGCCTCAGACTTAATTCACATACTATCTCTCCTGTGAAACCTTCTCCGGGTCCTCAAATGAGCCTTCCCATTCTCTGTGTTCCCATTCTGTTACACCTTGGTTTATTTGGGCATTTAATTGGAGTAATAGAATTCAAATAGTTTACCATCAAGAGCAGTTACGTTTTAAAATAAGTATGTAAATTATCTGGAAAATCCACTCAGCCTGGAGCACTGTATTTATTTTAGGAAAATAGCCAATTATACATAGTACCCAAACAACAGCCAGCTACGTAGGTAGGGTTCAAGAATTGTGATTAGAGAATATCTCTTGTTGAAACCTAACAATTAACAAAAGAAATGAGCCACAGGAAAAACACTCTAAAGTCCTCTTCATTCAAACACTTGGGTAAAGGACAAAAATATAAAAAATGTTTAATTACTTATTTGTTTTAGCATTTGGTTCACTGTTTTTTGCTTGTGTAGACTACAGTGAAATACCTGTCAGGTACTGGAATTCTGATCTGAAAACAGTGCCATTTAGAATGCTGAGACCAGCCACGTCTAAGTTCAGTATCTTCGAGAGCAGGAGGGACTTGGTGGTGTTCCTTTATTTTTCTTCTAGCTAATTTTTCATATGCTCTAGATCCATCCATCTCAGTGCAAATGGCAAGATTTCATTATCTTTTTTTAAAGTATAATTTATTGTCAAATTGGCTAACACAGTGTGTAAAGTGTGCTCTTGGTTTTTGGAGTAGATTTCCTATGGTTCATCGCTTACACATGACCCCCAGTGTTCATCCCAACAAGGGCCCTCCTCAATGCCCATCAGCCATTTTCCCCTCTCCCCCACCGCCCCATCCATCCTTAGTTTGTTCTCTGTATTTGAGTCTCTTATGGTTTGCCTCCCTCCTTCTCTGTTTTTACTGTTTTTTCCCTTTCCCTTCCCCCATATGTGGATTTTGAGAAACTCAACAGAAGACCATGGGGGTAGCTAATTTTGTTAAATGTAGATTTGATATAAAAGGATGGGCTCCATAAGTAATTGTTTTTTACTAGCAGAATCAGTCATGCAAGAGACTAGGTGTAGTAAGAGCACACGCAGGGTTTCCATGTCCTTTGAGATGCTAAGACCTCAGCTGTAGTGAAAGCAGGGCCAGCACCCTTGTGCTCACTGGTAGGCAGAGTGCATGGCTAAACTGCAGCTGAGAAGATAAACTGGCCCATGCTTTCTTTTATGAATCTATTCTAAGTAATGGATTTTTTACATGTTTTTTTATTTATTTCTTTTTTTAAAATTTATTTTATTTTATTTTTTTTTTTACAAATAGTTTATTGTCAAATTGGTTTCCATATAACACCCAGTGCTCATCCCCACAAGTGCCCTCCTCCATGCCCATCTCCCCCCTCCCCCCCACATCCATCAGTCCTCAGTTTGTTTCTCAGCATTCAAGAGTCTCTCATGGTTTGCCTCTCTCCCTTTCCCCCACCATTTCCCCCCTTCTTCTCCCCCATGGTCCTCAGTTAAGTTCCTCCTAATCCTCCTATACGTGCAAACATATGATATTTGTCCTTCTCTGCCTGACTTATTTCACTCAGCATAATACCCTCAAGGTCCATCCATGTTGCTACACATGGCCAGATTTCATTGTTTTTTATTTATTTCTGAGAGAGAGAGAGAGAGAGAGAGAGAGAGAGAGAGCATGAGCAGGGGAGGGTCAGAGAGAGAGGGAGACACAGAATATGAAATAGTCTCCAGGCTCTGAGCTGGCTGTCAGCACAGAGCCTGACGCGGGGCTCAAACCCACAAACCGTGATATCATGACCTGAGCCAAAGCTGGATGCTTAACCGACTGAACCACCCGGGCGCCCTTTATGAATCTATTCTAAATTTAGTCCCATTTCTGTTTGTCAAGTAAATCTATTTTGTTCATGTCTCCGCATTCGCTATATGAATATTCTGTGTGGATAGCCAGCTACATTTCTATTCTTAGGCAATGTCAATATGTGGACCTCAGGCCTAAACTATTGCTACATTTAAAAATCAAACTTGACTTCACTGTATTCAGGCCTCCTTGAAATCCATAGAGACTTCAGAAACATTAAATATTAAGCCTTCTAGATAGATAGATAGATAGATAGATAGATAGATAGATAAGATTTTGTAAATGTAGCTGGTAATTGGCCAGATATATTTGTGATTCCACATATTCCCTGTCTCAGTATTCCTGAGAAAGGATTTTGTGACTCTTAATTTTCTGTTGGATGGAGGTGATCAGAGACTATTTATCCCTAGATTTTCAGATATGACATTCATTGAATTGCATCAAGTTTATTAACATGAATATATCATTTCTCAAAACAGTAGTGACATTGTTGGGTTCTCAGTTTACTTAGTTCCACATAATTTCTAAAAGCTTGAGTGTGGCCAAGGGGGTGGATCCTTTTAACTTGGTTCTCCAAATAAATAAAGGCATCCTGAATATCAAAGACTGCTTTATTCTCCTCTTAAATGCCCCTCAGCTCCCATCAGAGTGCGCGGCATGTAGTTAGTGTTTCATAAACATTTCTGGCATCTTAAGAAAGAAATTTTTGTCAACTAAAAGGAGAAAAAATTTGTAGGCATAACTATAAATATATTCTTAGAGAAAAAAATTACCCTAAAGTCTCACACATTAAAGAGTAAAATGCAAACAAAACCTGTAATGACATTTTATTCTTATATAACTTCTACCCTGTATTATATTTTAAAAAGTAATACTGTATTAAAAGCAAAACTATACAGCTTTATCCCCCAAGCCATAAATCTTGCTAGTCTTCCCTATAGCTCTTTATTTGTGAAGTTCCTCTTTTACCTGAGGGCCATTTTCACCTTCCATTAGTGGACTTTCCTTTTTCTTTAAGGTTCAACTCATGTAGCATCTCTTTTAGAAAGCCAGCAGAATACCTCTGTATTAATACTTGATGTTTCATGCTAAAATTTCTCTTCTGCATTACTTTAAGCTTCCTGAGGGCTAAGTTTATGACCTATTTATCTTTCTTTCCCAATGCCTGAAATGTAGTAAGCATTCAAGAAAAAGTTTTAAGCCTAAAAGCCATTTTATTTATATTTATATTTGCATCTATATTTATATTTCTATCATCAATTTTCAGAATCCCAGAAGGTTTTTTTCTTGTTACATTCTCTGTAATATCCACATCCCAGGACCCATCAAGTTACCATAGATTTCTGGCAATACCATAATCTCCTTTAGGTCAGTGGTTATCAAACTTGACTGCACAATGGAATCACATGAGGAGTTTTAAAACCTATTCGTGAACATAATAAGACATATCAACGTCACGTATACCCGATATGATGAACTGAGGGAGGCTACAGTATCACCGTGTGGTATTCTTCCCAAAAGAGCATAAACCAGTTTAATCATAAAAAAAATCAGACCCAGTCAAGGAGCAGTCTACAAGATGACTGGCCAGCATTCTTCAACATGGTTAATTTATGTGATGTGAATTTTTCCTCCAATTTCATGATCTAATGTAGGATGCTGAATTAAACCCTGATCCAGAAAAATGGCTATTAGTTTACCAGGAAAACTGGGAATTTTTAATTTTTTTAAATTTTTCTTAATGTTTATTTATTTATTTATTTTGAGAGAGAGAAAGAGAGAGAGAGAGAGAGAGAGAGAGCACAAGCAGAGGAGGGGCAGAGAGAGAAGGAGACACAGAATCCGAAGCAGACTCCAGGGTCCGAGCTGTCAGCACACAGCCGACATGGGGCTTGAATTCAAGAACCACGAGATCATGACCTGAGCCAAAATTGGAAGCTTAACCGACTGAGCCACCCAGGTACCCACAAACTGGTAATATTTTAGTAAGACTTGTCGATTAGTTAAAATATCCTATCAATGTTATTTTACTGATTCTGATAATTGACTATGGTTATATAAGATATCAGTGTTAGAGGAAGCTGGGTAAATGTTATATAGTGATTATTTCAACTTTACTATAAGTTTACAATTATTTAAAAATAAAAAGTTAGGGAGCCTGGGTGACTTAGTTGTTTGAATGTCTGACTCTTGATTTTGGCTCAGGTTATGATCCTAGGGTCATGGGATCAAACCTCATGTCAGGCTCCACGTGGGGAGTCTCTTTGCCACTCATGAATTCTCTGTCTCTCAAATGAAAATTTAAAAATACATAAATACAAATAAAAAGTTAAAAACTTTAAAAAATGACTTATGTTACCTCTAGATGTTCTGATTTTTTTTTTAAATGTTTTATTTATTTTTAGGAGAGAGAGACAGCGTGAGCAGGGGAGGGTCAGAGAGAGAGGGAGTCACAGACTGAAACAGGCTCCAGGCTCTGAACTGGCAGTCAGCACAGAGCCCGACGCGGGGCTTGAACCCACGAACCGCGAGATCATGACCCAAGCGAAAGTCGGACGCTTAACCGATTAAGCCACCCAGGCGCCCCTAGATGTTCTGATTTTTAACCTATCTAGGTTCAGACTTGGGCACAGCTTCTTTAAAAATCTTCCCAATTGATTCTAATGGAAAGGCAAGTTGAGAACCAGCAATTTAAGCCTATGAACTTGGCTGTCCCTTGAAATTATCTGGGGGAAAAAATTTTAATGCCAATTCTCAGTCCTTATCTAATATCTAAATGTTGGGCCAAATATTGAAGTGTTAGGCCAAACCATTGGTATTTTTAAGAAGTTCTTTAGGCAACTCTATACAAGTCATGGTAGAAAACTCCTCTTCTCAGCTAATATTCCCTAATGTGCATGATCAGAGGATATCCTGGAATGTTCCATGATTGTGACAAGGGTTATGAGCATTTTAATGTAGAGGTCTCCACTTTGTCTCAATACTCAGAGGAGAGGAGTATTTTTAACATTTATCCAAGGTGAATTTTGTCACCAGAAATGTTTGGGAAACATTATAAACCCTCTACTGAAGTTGTTCTAGATTTGGGCAATGAAGACTAAGGCCCTATCAAGAGATGCTTCCTTATGGTAGCAGCAGAAAAAGGAAGTTAAAGCAGTGTACTTCAAAGGACTTTCATGGGTGATAATCCCTCAAATTTGATGGAATAGAAGTTTGGCCATTATTTACTCAATAGTGATTTACTAGAGACAGAGTAATGGAGAGTCATGTCCCTGATCTCACAAAACTTGCATTCCAGTGGTAGAGGGACACAAGTGATAAACAAGTAAAATTATAAATGAACATGATAATTTCAGATAAATTACACCTGAAAAATAATTTTAAAACAGTCCAAATTGTATCCATCAGGAGATGAATGGGTAAACAAATTGTAGTATACACATACAATGGAATATTATTTAGCCATAAAAAGGAATGAAGAACTAAAATATGCTACAATGTGGATGAACCTAGAAAACCTTACGTTAAGTGAAATAAGCTAGAACCCAAAAGCCACATCTTGTTTGGCTCCATCTGTATGAAATATGCAGAAAAGGTAAATCCATAGAGACAATACGGATTGATAGTTGCTAGGGGCTGAGGAGCGTGAGATGGAGAGCAACTGCTTACTAAATACAGCATTTCCTTTTGGAGTAATAAAAGTATTTTGGGAGTAGATGGAGGTTGGTTGTACAACATTGCAATTGTACTGCCACTGAATTATTCACTTTAAAACTGTTAATTTTAGGGGGACCTGCCTGGCTTAGTTGGTAGAACATGAGACTCTTGATCTTGGAGTTGTAAGCTCCAGCCCCACGTTGGGGGTAGAGATAACTTTAAAAAATTACTCTGGGGCACCTGGGTATCTCAGTCAGTTGAGAGTCCGACTTCCTCTCAGGTCATGATCTCACAGTTCGTGGGTTCGAGCCCCACATCAGGCTCTGTGCTGACAGCTCAGAGCCTGGAGCCTGCTTCAGATTCTGTGTCTTTCTCTTTCTGTGCCCCTCCCCTGCTCATGCTCTGTCTCTCAAAAATAAATAAACATTAAAAAAAATTACTCTGGGGCACCTGGGTTGCAGTCAGTTAAGCTGCTGACTCTTGGTTTCTGCTTACATCATGATCTCCAAGTTTGTGATATCAAGCCCTGAATATGGCTCTGTGCTGATAGTGCCGAGCCTGCTTGGGATTCTCTCTCTCTCTCTCTCTCTCTCTCTCTGTCTCTCTCTCTCTCTTTCTCTCTGTCTCTCTCTCTCTCTGTCTCTCTCTCTCTCTCTCTCCCCCTCTCCCCCTCTCCCCCTCTTTCTTTCCCTCTCCCCTCTTTCTTCCTCTCTCCCTCTCTCTCTCCCTCTCTCTTTGTCCCCTCCCTGCTAATGCTTTCTCTCTCTCAAAATAAATAAACATTTTTTTAAAAAATTAGTCTAAAATTATTAATATTGTTATGTGAATTTCTCAAGAAGAATAATTTTTAAAAACTTAAGATGGAAACATCATAGAGAAGGGTAGATAATGGGTAGATATTTCAGATTGGGCCCTTAGGGGAACATCTTCAAAGAAGTTAATTTTAATTAAAATGTAAATGATAAAAGGGGCACCTGGATGGCTCAGTTGGTTCTGTCTGACTTCGGCTCAGGTCATGATCTCACATTCGTGGGTCTGAGCGCACTTTGGGCTCTTCTGACAGCTCAGAGCCTGGAGCCTGCTTCAGATTCTCTATCTCCCTCTTTCTCTGCCCCTCCCCTGCTAAAGTTCTATCTCTCTTTCTCTCAAAAATAAATAAAAACATTTTTAAAAATTTAATGTAAAAAATCATAAATGATAAGAGGCAAGTCAAGAAAACATCAAGGGGTAGAGAATCCCAACCTCCTGGAGTAGCAACTACAAAAGCCCTAAGGTGAGAATGACCTGCACATAGTGTAGGGAAGGAGATAAGGCCAACATCCAACATAGGGAGGGAAGGCGAAAGCTGATGCAGTTATAAGAGGAGATTGGAATGGGTCATATTGGAGCTAATAGACCATAATAAGGAGCTTAAACAACCATCATCTGAACCCAATTATACTCTTTATGTGTGCGAAGAATGGATTGTTGGAGATAAAGCTGGAAGCAGAAAAGCCAGCTGGGATGTTATTTCAGTATAACAGGGAAGAAGTAACTGTCAGGGTGACAGAGAGAGAGAGGGAGAGAGAGAGAGAGTATTAGCAGTGAACTGATTCAGAATCTCTTTGAGAAGATTGTCGATGGAGTGGATATGGAGATATGAAGGCAGGGAAGAAAAATAGGTGGGGGATTGGAGGTATCTAAACAGAAGTTTCCCCCTTGCAGACAGGGCTGAATTTTCAGATAGAAGGAGAAGTTTTAGGGAGAATGCCTGTGTCTAGCATCTCTCAAGCTCCAAGGTGCCTTGGTGGGTCTGAGTCTGTTTATCTTGATGATCAGTGTCAAACGTATTTTTGGGGCTCCCTTATTAAATGCTGAAGATGAGAATCTATTTCATTTATTAATCATGCCTGGCTTTGTTCTAGGCAGGCTGCGATAGGTGTCTTATCTAATTATCATATACTTTTTTTTTTCCTTTTTGGAGCCATGTGGAAATTAGTAATCAAGATGAATATTTAACACAAAGACTCCTTTGAATTCTCACGCTCAAACACACAGAGTTAGTGTAGAAATAAATATCAATGCCTTTCAGTAGTTATCACCCAGCCCAGGTCTACTGGGGGCTACTTCTCTGCCCCTTACAGACCCTGAGAGTGTCTGGTTGTGAACATCTGTGTCTTCTTTAGGAGTTCACTAGGTGATGTTCTGCAGAGGCAGTGCTGACCCCTTCCGTGAACTGCAGCCATGTCCTCTCCCTCCCATCTCTGCCCTTCAGTGATAGATGGTCTGCAGATGTTTCCAGAGCAACAGCATGGCAGCTCCACATTGGGTCTGCACTGGAAGAGGGCAGGCCACCCGGTCCCTACCTTGTTTTTCTCACGTGTTCTCTTCTGACAGCAAGACCTGTACTGAGGAGGAGGTACACTTTCCCCTCTGAGGATGTCTCCTGCATGTTAGCCTCATTCCGAAAAGCATTTGGCATGAAGCACAGCTGTCACTATAGTTCTCTAAGTTGTCATTTTGTACCAACTGCAGATCCAATCAGGGATCTTCCCAAAGGATGAGCATGACTACCCCATCCTTATTAAAATGTGTGTGTGTTCTAACCATTGGTGTTTAAAATGATAGATAAATTTGGTATCTTATTTGAAGGCATTTAAGTTTTCTGTACCCCACAGAAATAATTCTCCAATCTCTTTCCTTTGAAAAACAACAGCATGATGCTGGTAAATATGGAATAAGAAGTATCCTTATCAGAGAGTGGCCTACACTGACATTTTTTAATCCCTGTGTAGAAAAAAATTCTGTCAATACCAATCGTGTGTCAAACTGAGTATGTCTAGATTCATTCCTGTATCTGTCAAACTGAAACAATTTGCCAATATGTATTGTTTAACTTCTCCATCACTTGAGAAAATAATATATATATATATATCCATATCTGTCTATGTCCACTCATGGCCTATCTAATAATGATATAATGTGAGTGAAATAACTCTGAAAAGGAAACATTCTGAGTAACTTTCCTTTTGCAGTGCAGTGGCTCTAGAACTGCAATTTTGCCACAGAGTAGCTTAGTTGATGCACTGAAAAAAAATTGCCGTCATAAAAGTGGGTATTGTACTTTAGGTTTTTTACTTAAGCAATTTTTTGATGGGATCAGATCTAATATAAATATACTCATTTACATTGAGCCTAAAATGAATACGCTGGTCGTAATTAGTCTTATTAGGCTCAGTTTTCTCAAAATGATGGTAAGGAGGCTGATTTCCAAGGTTTCAATTAAATGAGCTGAAAACGTTTGAGCCTCTGCTTATGATCAGTTTAACAAAATATCTGAGGACAAATTCTGACCCGAACTACACGCTCTGGTTTGGAATAAAGCTTTGCCACGGAATGGGAGCTGCCTGGGAAATACTGGTAAAGCTGGGGGGTTGTAGGACTCCTGGCAGCTACAGATCACATTTGATCACCTAACAGGGTATTGATTAGAAGGTGATACAGCGTCACTTTCTCCTCTACCTAAGGCAGTTCTAAATTACTTCTTTTGACACAAATTCTATAGATTCCTCAGCGTACAACTCGAGTTCACATATGGATAAACCTTCCCCACCTCCCTTTCCCCCCCCCCCCCATTTAGAAGGTTAAGTTCTATTCATCTGTAGTGTTAACAAAGAACAAAAACATATTGTAGTGAGGAAAAACATATTTTGGGAAATGTTAACAGATGCAGCAGGGGGGAAATTCTCCAAAGATACCAGATCCCCAGGCCTTGCAGCAAAGGGCAGGCTCTGGTCAGCGCCGGCAGTGTGTGAGAGCTCTGCACCAGGCAAGGGGTGCGCCCCCTGCCCACACCAGCCACGGCTGTCCTGGTAGCAGAGTTTGCGAAGCAGAGAGAAGAGTCAAAGTAGCCTGCAGGGAGCAGGAAGAGGCGGATCGAACCCCCCACATTCCTAGTCTGGTCTCGACCCTAAGCATGGTCTTGCTCTGCTTGGAGGCTACGGAACGAGGAGGACGCTTCCCGAACCTGTGCTGTCTGGTGCTTTCCTTTAAGACGCTGAGTTTAGGCAAACCAGGGTCTTGTGGTACCGAAGAATACAGATTTTTATGTTAAAGGCGGTGTAGCGCCCTGATGAGCCTACGGTTTGGTATCGGGGACAGAATCTGTTCCAGCCCTCGTTCTGTCCTCATTATCTGCGGGTGCGGGGGAGCCCTAAATCTCTCTCCCGTCGCGTACCTCATCTGTAAAAGCGGGTATGGAAGTGAAACGCCCAGAGTTCGAAAGACCCCCAAAAACAGACCAATCGGCAGGGGTTGTTTATTTGCAGGTTCGAACCCGGGCCTCCGCGCCCTCGTTGCGGGTGATGCTGAGAGGCCCTGAACAAAGCCTTTGTAGCCGTTTTATAGACAGGAGTAAACAAGTCGTGGGGAGGGACAGGAGATCTCTATGGTTACAGGTTTGTCATTGGTTGATATTTAAATATGAACATATATCATATTTGATTGTTTCCCTCCATCAGGTTTTTGGCGGTATCCAATTATAACATTTAGGATACCTTTGAATTCAGCCAATCATAGAGCGAGTCTGGGGTCTTGTTCGGCGACTAACAGGTTAACTTCTCTCTCCCTAGGCCCTTCCTTCAGTAAGGTGGAGGGTGGCTGCTGGCCTCTCCCGATTGGGCGCTGCCAGGGTAGTATGATGGGGTGATGTGGTGGCCAGTCTCTTCGGCCTTGAACAGTGTGCAGCCGCCCGGTAGTTCCGGGGAGGCTGGAACGCAAGCCTTAAGCAATGGTACAGAAGCAGAAGGAGCTAGTTAAGTCAGGTGTTGGTTTCCCGCAATGCAAGCATTTATACAGAAGCAGAAAAGCTGGTTAGGTTTTCAGTTCATCTAGGCCTCTCAGAAGAAGGACTTAATTCACAGATTCTCATAAGCAAATGAGGTCATGCGCAAACAGTTGAGCATAGTAGGATGTCAGGTGTCCTCGAGAAACAAAGGCACAAAAGCATGTGAAAACAGACTTCAGCAGAAGCTGCGCAGTAGCCCCTTGCTCTGCAGGCTGACCATCTAACGCAACGCCTGTTTCACATAATCTTTCCTCACAGAGTACGTAGCATCTGCGCTGGTGTGGTTTCTCAGCCTACTTTTCCGTGTGTGCGCGCGCTTCCCTGCTAACTGTTCTCTCTAACGCCCTGTTTCCTCGCAGCAAGGCTGAGCTTTCCTTCCGTAGCTTCAGGCCATGGCTTCCTGTTCTCTCATCTGAAACTGAGCAATTCCCTTCCCTCATTAATTTCCTAACCGAAGCTATTTATGCAGTCTGAGCAAATACCCACCTGCACTTTTCTTTTTTTCCTGAATCGAATTCTTTTCTTTTCACATGCACTTATAAACTCCAATTCCTTTTTCTCTTACTGTTTGCTCTAATTGTAGTTAATGAAACATTTTCTGCATTGAGCTCCTCCAATTAATTGATTAAGATTTTTTTATCTAATGAAAGGCATATAACCCATTACCTAAAAAGCTGAACAGTAGGATTTAAAGAAGTCTTCCCTTTAATGCTACTTAAAACCATTTTGATTTCCTGCTGTCCTTAATAAGGTAGCTGAAGCATGGGAAATAATTCTATATATAGCTGTTAAGTTAGTGCTTGATTTAAAATGAAACTTTAATTATATAAAGCATAAAGTTAAGGATTATGTTACCCGCAGAGGCTACTGTTCTGGCCTAGGTCACTTCTAAATGATGACAGTGACTGGCAGCTAACTTGGGTGATTAACATTTCCCTGACCTGTTTATTATCTGAGCCACAGAATCAGCAAAAAGCCATTCTCAGGAAAACTACTATTTGTGGAATTCTACTTATTTATTGGAAACTATCTTATTGTGAGACAGCTTCTAAGAAGAGAAAAAAGGAAATGTTTCCCCTAGATTCTACTTGTTGAATTCATCACACAGGATCCTTTGGAACTCTGCATTTATTCTTCATCTCCATCATCGACTTAAGGATGAGCCAAGCTAAAGTGCAGCAGGAGTGACACTGTCCTGTGCCGTGGTCAAATGCCACTCGTGTTGGTGACAAAATCCTCCTATCTGAACTGAGATCTTAATTTATGTATAATGTTTATTTATTCCTGAGAGAAGGGAGAGACAGCTCAAGCTAGGGAGGGTCAGAAAGAGAGAGAGACACAGAATCCAAAGCAGGCTCTAGGCTCTGAGCTGTCAGCACATGAGCCTGACGTGGGGCTCGAACTCACCAGCCATGAGATAATGACGTGAGCTAAAGTTGGGCACTTAGCCAACTGAGCCACCCAGGTGCCCCTGAAGTGGGATCTTTGTTGTGACTTGTCTTGTTTATTTTGGTCTTACTTTCAAAAGAAAAGGCTCCATCTTAATAAAGGAAAAATCAATAAGAAATAATTTAAGCACAACTAACTCAGAAACTGAATTGAAAATTGAAGATACATCAGCAAACTAAAGTATATTACATATTACTGCAGATGTTAACTGCAGTTATTTGAAGTGAGATGTAACTGACTGAATCCTGACTCTACTACTGATTAGATTTTATGAGTGAAGAAGTCATGTCACCTCTCCAGACATCCATTCTCTCATGTGTAGAGTGGGAACAATAGTCACTTTATAGAGTTGCTGAGACTTATATGAAGGATTTGCTCCCATAAGGGACCTGTTCTTGCGAAAAGCTTCCTTTTTTAAAAAAATTTTAATGCTTATTCATTTTTGAGAGACAGAGACAAAGTGTGAGCAGGGGAGGGGCAGAGAGAGGGAGACACAGAATTCGAAGCAGAATCCAGGCTCTGAGCTGTCAGCACATAGCCTGACACGGGGCTCAACCCAGGAACCATGACATCATGACCCGAGTCAAAATCGGACGCTATACCGACGGGGCTACCCAGAAGCTTCCTCCTTGAACTGGCTACTGTGGGAATCGAAAGAACATAGTATCCCAGTGCTACTGATGCATAACAAACCAATTCAAAAGTCAGTAGCTTATAACAACAACCATTTATTGAACATATACTTCTTTGAGTTAGTAATTTAGGTAACACTTAGCTGGGTAATTCTTCAGGTCTCGCCTGGGCTCCTTCATTCTTCTCATTTTTCTACAGATGGCTCAATCAAAATAATTGATTATTATGAATGTTTTTATATTTTACCCCTATTCAAAGTGATATTCAACATACTTAGCAACCACTTTGGTAGAGGCTTGGACCAATTGAATGCAATCACAGGTCATGACCACCAGCCTGCATCTCCCGTGCCACATAACTGTCAACACTTTGTTAATGCCTGAGTCATCAGTTGGTCTGAGGGATCAAATGGAGGAGCCTAGACATCAAGGGAGAAGGCCACCTGGGGCCTAGTGCAGTAGCTCTACATCAGCCAGTATAAAAGTATCTGGGATACAAACTCGTTGAACGTTAGCCCTGTACCATCCATATTATAATCTTCCTGTCCAAGATGTCCTGAGATTCTTGATATTTTATTATTAATATTCTTTACCCTGAAACTATCTCTGGCTCCCCCTACATCATGACACCAAGGATACTGCTTACATCCATGTGTCTCTCCATTCCATTTCTCCCAAATTCCAGTAACTCCACATCGAGAACAAACATAAGTTATACAAATACTCTTTAAGAATAGGACAGTCCTTTAAAAAAAAAAAAAAAAAAAGGTTACTGATTTATTTTGAGAGAGAGAGAGGGGGAGAGAGGTAATCCCAAGCAGGCTCCACACTGTCAGCACAGAGCCCACCGTAGGGCTCAAGCTCACAAACTGTGAGATCATGACCTGAGCATGAGTTGGATGCTTAACTGACTGAGCCACTGAAGCGCCACAGGACAGTTCTTAATTGGGGAAGACTGATGGCAGTAATGGTAGTTTGAAAAAACATACTATTTTAATATAATAGTAATTATATTTTTCAAGTGGGACAAAATAAGCCCATTTTTTCTCATAATAGAAATGGAAAGTTAAGTTGGTAGAGATTTGTCCAAACACACAACTCTCAAAGTGAAAAGGGACACCCACCCTATATCAAGAGGCATCATGGATGACAACCTCTGAGAAACATACAACTAGAGGTAATGTGGAGAAAGCCAGAATATCTGGGATGGAACCCGGAAGTCTTCACTTGAAACAAATAATTCTTCCTGGCACTAAAATTGGAAAACCAGTGGCTACAGAGTGCCCACTGTGTTGAAGAGATGCAGTTATAAATGGACACCTACCTGAGCAATAGAGAGAGATGGGTCAGCTTGCTAAGGAAAGTTTGAGAGATCCGCTGGTTACAGAATTCTGCTCTATGAGCTGTTTAGGGGTTTCTTCTCTGAGCTCTTTTTGCATGACCTCAGCCTTAAGCCTGTCCTGATAGGACTAATGCTCCTAGTGACTCATTTTATTTCTATGGAAGTTGTATAAGACTGACCCGGATTGCTCATATCAGGCATCCAGAGGTGGGCGCTGTGCTGAACCTTGACAGATAACCAACAGGGGCTCCCCTGAAGTCTGTGTGTGCCCTGAGAGTACCATCTGCTGAGCAGGGGCATCAGTCTGAATGGCTTAGGCTCCAGATGGCATCACAGTCATGGCCACTTGCTAAGGGTCATGACAAGTAGATCCCACCTTCTGATCAAACTACTCTACTTCAGCCCATTTCATTTTTTCCCAGTATGCTACAAAAAGCTTGACTTAAGAACATATATATATATTGTTCATAAGAGTATATATATATATATATATATATATATATATATATATATATTACCTTCCGTAAGACTTTTTTTCATACTCTATCACACTGGGTGCAGGAAGAGGAAGCAAGAGGAAACATTGTATTTTGTAAACGTGTGCTATGTGTATAGACGCATATGCGATATTGACTTTATTTAGATTCAAAACTGGTGGACCCTGGGTTGCTTGGGTTTTAAAAAGATTACTCATGGCTTCACCAGATGCTTTGCAGTTTCATCAGCACCATATGCTTTATAGAGAGGCTGCCTCAAAAAGGACAGGTACTTCATTTGATGCCATAGCTTTCATTGTGTACTTGCCTCAGTGAGGAATGAATTCAGATACAGTTTTTAGCCTCATCTGTTTACATGGTTTTGTGCGAGCTGACTGCCAGGTAATTACCCAAATAAGGAGTTATTTCTCCAGAGATGAACTGCCAAATCTCAATGTAATGCCAAATATAAATGCTATTAAAACTACTAAAATGGGGAACATTTGGAAGTTCATGTTGGTCTGCTAAAATAGTAAATAGATTGCATCATTTGAAAACCGTGTCTATTCTGGGGCACCTGGGTGACTTGGTCGGTTAAGCGTCCGACTTTTGCTTAGGACATGATCTCGCAGTTCATGGGTTCGAGCCCCGCTTCGGGCTCTGTGCTGACTGCCAGCTCAGAGCCTGGAGCCTGTTTCAGAGTCTGTGTCTCCCTCTCTCTCTGACCCTCCCCTGCTCACGCTGTCTCTCTCTCTCTCTCTCCTAGAAATAAATAAAAATATTAAAAAAGAAAAAGAAAACCTTGTCTATTCATCTTTTCAAAACACAATAATTAGGAAGAGGTGATAAAGGTAACGGAAATGAAAACTAAAAAGTAAGTTCTCTGGCTCTCCATTTCAGTTAGACATTGAATGCAGCATATCTTCAATTAAAATGTAAATGGAATTAATTGTGTGAAGCTGTCTGTCTGGATGATATGTGATCACTAACTAATTTGCTAACTGGCACTGAACAATGGCCAAAGGAAAATAGACTAATTGCTTAATGATTCAAATGATAATATTTTATGATCATTTCTCTCTAGTGCTGATGGACTGTGACCCTGGATAAGTTTCTTAGCCTCCCAGAGCTGTCATATTCCCATCTATAATATGAGGAAATTGGAAACACATCATCTATAAGATCCTTTGCTGCCCTAAAACTCTGACTTTTTAGGTCTTTGACTTTATTATATCTTGTTTTCTCTACCAACCAAGTTCGTGAAAGAAGGACTAATTGTGGACCCAGATATACATTCACATCTTGTTTCCTTACTTCTTAAGTGCATGAACATGAATGTGATAACCTTCTTACATTCTTCATGTGAGACAAATGGAGAACCCCTACCTCGTGGATTTATGATGCATAAGTGAGGAAGTATTTAAAACTCCAAATGCAGAATCCTTCACTTACACTTCTAGTCCTGAATAAATTATATTCCTTTTCTTATCTGGCATCATTTCAGGTATCTCAAATCTACGTTGTCAATGACATCTTTTGGCCTCTGACCTCTGATCCCTACAAAAAAGTTATAATCCTGAAACTATACCAAAGGGATGATAAAATAGATATAGCAAAAAAGACCTAAAAGATATATATATATAGGTATATGTCTTTATATATATTTTTTCCCTCCTGAATTATCTCAATAAAAAGAATGAAAGCATCTATTGAAATAGTCGTCCTGCTGGCTGTCTCTTTTTCTGTTTGTCATTGAGGTCTGACATGGCCTTAATTTTTATAAATGAAATACATCTGAAGTAGAAGTGGCTTGCTTCCTGTATTTAGAAAACCTTTTTTCATTACTTTTTTTTCACTTCTTCTTCACCATTACTAGCTGTTGTATATGAAAATCTTTAAGTTAAAAATAACGTGATTACTTGTTCACTGTACAAAATACTAGAAAATATTAAAAAAATAAAAATGAAGCATAAACACACTCTCCAGAGAGAACAACTTTAAATATAATTTGCCAGCTTTCTAAACTATGTGTGCACGATGTATACATATTGACAAAACAGGCTTATACCGTATGGTCCTAAGGTCAACACCAGAGTAGTGCTTTGCAGAGGACGGAATGTGCTTTGATTTGTCCACCATTGTTCCAGCATCTAGAACATGCCGATCACAGAGAACACGCTCAGTTCTCTTTTCAACCTAATTTTATCCTCTGTATCTTTTGGGGCCAATAAATGGATTCTGCAGCATGTTGTCAGTGACTATATCGTATCCTACAGCATATATATACCCCAGCTCACTCATTAGGGCCTCTGTTGTCAGCCTTGTCGGGTTTTCTCTGTGTTCATCCTTGCCTGTAATAGTATTTTAATCAACAGTCAAACAAATAAACGAATGCCTCTCTTCTTTTCTGCTGTTCAGATAAATTCATTAAAGTAGAATTGCCAAGTGCAAGTAACCTACTCACAGTTTCAGAGAATTTTTACATATATTGCCACTTTGTTCTACCAAAGATTATGTCAGTTTACAATCTGGTCAACTGAGATTGACTGTTCCCCTGCACGGATCATAGGCGGTATGCTGACAAAAAATTTAAACACCAGTTTAGAGGCACCCGCTTGGCTCCATCGTGTCAGACTCTTGATTTCAGCTCAGATTATGATCTCACAGTTCATGGGTTGGAACTCAGTATCGGGCTCTGTGCTGACAGGAGCCTGCTTGGGAGTCTCTCTCTCCCTCTCTCTGCCCTTCCTCTCCTTGCATGCACTCTCTCTCTCTCTCTCTCAAAATAAATAACTTTAAAGAAACTTTAAAAAGGTCATTGCATACTAAATGTTGTAAATAATCATTTCTACATTTGCTGGGACACAAGATCCTAAAACCCAAGAAGGATAAAATCTTGCTAAAGTGTAAAGTGTAAAAAGTTGGATTTAAGTTAATCCCAAACTGTTATGAAAACCAGAAACACTGTTAAACCTTGTGAAATGCTTGTAGCCTGTTGAGTATTCTCCTCTCACGGAATCAGATGTGAAATGTCTGTGTGGGAGTTGTATTTCCAAGGTAAATAGATTATTATTTATATCTCTAGGTGCAAATGCTTTGAAGTAACCGGAACATGTTGCAGCTGAACGTGGCCTTACATAAATTTTTACAGCTACTGCTGTCTTGTCAGTGCACTGTCATGGTGTGGCTTTCGTGGTTCCATCTGAGTTTGACCCCCGGCCATGATTCTGGCTCACATTTTTATCATCCACTCTTAGATGAAACGATGCATCTGACAATATCCCATTGTGCTTTCTCTTGTGCTCCGACTTTGAGATTTGGAAATATCATTAACACTGCTTCCACTGTGTCAGAATCTCCAAATTGGAGATTTTTTTTTTTTTTTGCCCCTTGATGATATTTCTACATGTAGACCCGGAAGTCCAGAGTCTATAGTTTTATAATTTCTGTATTGCATAGGAATTCAATTTGCAATGATCAGTTGGTGATTGACAAGAGATTTAGACATGATGTTACTGTCTGTGGAGTAGCTCACAGAGGGATTGGTTGCCAGTATGAACAACTAGGGAAGAGTCAGGCTGATAGAGTGGAGATTTAGAGGGAGGAGGGGAGTAAGAATTTGAAATGAAGAATTAAACAAATGTTGAAGGAAAAAGTATAAAACTTGAACTTTGGTGCATGCTAGAAAAAGGTGACATAAAAGTAGACAAAGAGGCTGGAGGAAGTTATTATGGACTAGAAAGTTGCCAAAAAATCAAAGGAGAAACTAAAGTATGAAAACAGAAGAATGGCCAAGAGGGGCGCCTGGGTGGCTCAGTCAGTTAAGCATCCGACTTTGGCTCAGGCCATGATCTCACGGTTCTTGGGTTTGAGCCCCGTGTCAGGCTCTGTGCTGACAGCTAGCTCAGAGCCTGGAGCCTGTTTCATATTCTGTGTCTCCCTCTCTCTCTGACCCTCCCCTTCTCACGCTGTCTCTCTCTCTCTCAGAAATAAATAAAACATTAAAAATTAAAAAAAAAAAGAAAACAGAAGCATGGCCAAGAATCATGCTTTAACTATAGAAGTAGATTTGAACTGTGAGGCCTGGCTTAGAGAGATGGGAAAGAAATCTAAAAATAGCTCTTTAATAAAGACTCGTTTGAAACATGTGGTGCCTCCTAAAGATAAGGATTGAGGGAAACTAGTCACTATTTGTCACTGTTCAAATTAGCACATTCACGTTTTTTTGCTTTTTTTGGCGTCAGTGATAATCTGCCTTATCTTGCAGACATTGAAGTTATCCCTTAATGACCTGAAAAATGCTCATTTTTTTTCCAAAACAAAATTTTTAATTCTTAAAATGTGACACAAGTTTAGAGAGGCAGACAGTAGCCAATTTTTCAAAAACTCATTAAGTGGCATCACCCTCGACCTGTTATTATTTGGTTTGGATCTGTTACTCATCTCAAGCAGTCTAGTATGATAGGGATTGAGCTTTGGAGATTCAGGTCCTAGCAGTTGAATTAACTGTTGTGTGGCCTTGGGAATCTTATCTGCTATGAACCCCATTTTCTTTATATATTAGTGGAAACCCTATGGTCTCAGTTTTGACAATTAAATAAAATAGTACACATTAAATGTCTGACAAAGTAGGCAGAGAATTAATGTATGTTCCTTTCTCATCACCTACCTGTACAGGGCAAGAAAAGTCTGCAGAGGTTTATGAAATGAAACATACTGTAAAATGGTGTAATTAAATTTAAAAAAACAAGGACCACCTTGAAGAGAGGAAATTGTCACTATCAGGAATGTGAGAGGAAATTAGTTGGAATGAAGCCCTACATTTGTCTCAATTTCTTGCTGTCTCTCTCAGGATGCTTTTAGTTATAAGCAACAGAAAATCAACTCAAATAGGGGCGCCTGGGTGGCTTAGTCGGTTAAGCATCCGACTTTCGCTTAGGTCATGATCTCACAGTTCGTGGGTTCGAGCCCTGCGTCGGGCTCTGTGCTGACTGCCAGCTCGGAGCCTGGAGCCTGTTTCAGTCTGTGACTCCCTCTCTCTCTGACCCTCCCCTGCTCACGCTGTCTCTCTCTCTCCTAGAAATAAATAAAACATTAAAAAAATTAACAGCAAAAAAAAGAAAATCAACTCAAATTGATTTTAATAAAGTAAATTCTTAGGCAAAGGTGACTGAAATCCAGAGGTAAGCTTGACAAGATCAGGCTTAGTCTGTCTACTTAAAGGATGAGAGAGGGACCCATACTCATGGTCTCTCCATTTCTTGTCTCTGCTTTAGTGCTAACTACATTCTGTGGAGGCTTCCTGCTTCATGGTCTGAAGATGGCTACCTTGTTCACATTCAGGTTTCTCTGATTAAAATGTCTAGTCTGAAGTAGCCAACAATCTATTATAGATGGCTGAGAACCTATATCTTATACACGCTATCTCATTCATACTCAGCAAGGAAGAAACTTTTTTTCTACTTTTTTTTCTACTTTCAAACAAAAATCCTGAGCTTTGGCCTAAATGAATCAACTTAGAGCACTTTCCCATTCTTATCTCAATAAATGTGGCCTAGATATGGGGCCAATTCCTTAGGCCTGAGCCATAGATTCTACTTTTAACTTGGAGGCCAAGTCAGTTACCCTTGAAGCACATGGGTTGCCCCTTGGAGTAGGGTGATGTTAGGAAGAGTAATGTGAATATATGCCAGGTGGCTAAAAGGGCAGATATACACCAGCATAGTTGTGATTAAATGGGAAACACTCTGTTTTATATGTATATCTGAGATATATATTTGGAAGACAGGAAGCTTGAAGTTCATTCTAGAATTCTGGAAATTAAGTTGAAGGAAGAGCTTATTGAATTAAGCATTGTCAGAAGAAGGAGGAGGGCATGAAGAGGAGAAGAGGAAGAAGAAAAAAGAAAAGAAAAAAGAAAGTGTTTTACAGAGACAGTACATCCAGTAATGATTCTCCTAGATTAGTCAGAAATACCAGTCAAATACTTTTTATATACTTATTTTGTTTTCTGATGTTTTGATTTAATAAGAGAAATGAATTGGAGAATCTAGAATAGATTGCTAATACATCCATTAGTCTTTCAAATAAAGCCATTTTAAAGGCTTGAACAGTATTCTGTTGTGGTTAATTCAAGATTTTGTTCTCTAAGAAGGGACCATAGTATAGCATTCTAAGATGTAAAGTAAACCAAAGTCTCTTTATACTTAAGACATCAGATCTGAAGTTTCTGAGATCTACTGTGAACAGCCAAGAACCTAATTCTTAGTTCAGTACTGGTGTCGAAAGCCATGGGGCCTGAAAGTGCTCCCAACATCATCCCAATAAATACTTGGAATCTTCTCCAGCAACTGAGTCTGAGCCATATGGCAAATTATGAGTGATTTTTAATTCAAAAAAGGGGGAAGGGCGTTCATTCTTAGAAGAACCCTAGATGACTTCGGGGACATCTGGTTTCAAGTAGCATGGCACTCTGCACTCTCAAATAGCTATATTAATTGCCCTATAGAATGGGTTATTTAAGATTAGCTATTTAAATGTTGGCGAATGGCTACTAAATATAGTGATTTTAGTTTGGGTGTAATTAATGGTGAACTAATCTTCTAAAAGTAGTCAACCAAATCCAGCTGCTTCTGCCAGATAGAACAGCAATAGTTAGGACACTAATTTGGCTATTATAATAACGGCCAAAAGATTTTCTTTTTGCCCCGTACAGCAGTCTGAGGTAAGCAGTCATTGGCAGATTTTTCTCTGTCGGTGGCAGAAACTTTCTCTGGTTCCCCTGGCATCCTTAATATTCATTTCCCATCCCGTGGTCCAAACAAAGGGTCTCTAGTGTACACTCCAACATCTACATCTTAATCAGTGAAAAGAAGGGAAAAGAAAAGATGAGCACAAAACTTGCTTTGTAGGGACGTGACCCAGAAGTTGTCATATTGCTTCTGTTCGTTTCTTATTGGCCAGAAACGACTTACTGGACAGTCTAGTGCCCACTTAAACGCTTTGTCCCTGTAAAAGATGAATGTATATAATAGGGAGAAAACTAGCAGGCTCTGGAACACAGCCTCTGAAGAAAAGAGGCTGCATAACTTCCTATCCACCAAAGCTAAGATGCATCTGCCCAATTCTTGCAATGGGTGTACCACATTGTCCAAATGTAAACTATCATGAACAGGATATAAGATATTTATAAGATAAGAAACAGGATATTTCGTGTGCATGAAAATAATGTTTCTACTTCAGTTATCATGGGTTATAGAATCCAGGATTTAAAAATCATTATAATATGCACTGTTTCTTTCTGATCTCTAAAAATGCACACTTTTGAAAGTTTGGAAAATACAGAAAAATATAAAGAAGCTATCAACCATTATTTCACTGGCCAGAGATAACCATTGTCAAGAGTTTGGTGCATTTACTTTATGGCTTTTCTCCATGAGAATCTTTATTCCCATAATTGGACACAATTTTACATTTTAACCTAATAGTACACAATTTTCACACATCATTAAAATGAGATATTAAATATCATTTTTATGTTTGCATTAACTTAACCTGTATAAGTACCAGAATTTATTCTGTTCCTAGTACTAGATGCTTAGAGCTTCCAGTCTTTGTTGTATTAATACTATTACTATGAACATCTTTGTGCATAAATTGTCTGCATTTTTAATTACTAGGATAGAACTTTAAAAATGTTGAATCAGAAGGTGAGAACATTTTAAATGCTCTAGATCTAGATTGATAAACCCCTTTCCACAAAAGATATTGAAAATTTCTCCAACTTGTTCTGCTAGTCTCCTTCATATCACCCTCACTAGGATTATTATAATTAAATAAATTAAATTTGCCTTGTTTTATAAGGCACATTTGCAGACCCTCTATGAACTGATGAACCCGAGTATGGTTTCATGTGCACCCAGCAATATTTTCATATATACATTAAGTTCTATTATTTTGGTCATTTATTTATCCCTTATTTTAATGCAAATTTAAACTATCATGTGACTGACTGAGTCACTAAAGCATTTGTAATTCATTCAGAATGAATTAGAGTATCTCATTTAATGACACCTGCTTTGAATGGCATACATTTAATTTAATGATACCAACCAACTTGATTCAGCCCAAGAATCTTGAAGAATATATATATTTTTAAAAAAGAACAGGCATTGAATTACTAAAGTAAATGACACTTCGTAGTTATTTATGTGCCAAAGCTCGTGCAGTTTTCTCAGACAAGATAATTCAAATTCTCATGTCAAAGCACATTAGCTCTGAATATAGATAAAATCCTAACACGTTTGATTATATGATTTCAAAGTCCTTGGCAGATTAAAAACAGCAAATATGGAAAGAGCAGCAAACATATTAAGAACAAATAGTGGTAGCTGAGAGATCGACAAAGAGGAGATACAGATTTTGTGTTGTTTATAACACCCCCCACATCACCACCACCACCACCAACAACAACAACATGAAATTCTATTCTTTTATATTGTAACATTTTTATAACATGCCATTTAATGAAATTATGGCTCATATATTCAAAGAAGAGTAAAAAGCCCATAAATATTATTTTCACAAGGGGTTCTAATATCACAGAAAAAAAACATTTCTAATAAGAAAAAAAACCTGAATATCTTTGCACATAGAATTCGACCACAAGTATGATTTTAAAACTTGAAAAGAGATATCTTGAAAGTAAATGCGTTAAAATATTAACTATGATTTTCTTGGTCTGGTAAGATGATTTTTTTCTTCTACTTTTTCTGTATCTTTTAAAATTTCTAAAATGTGTATGTATTACTCTAGTAAAGATAATTGAAGTTATTTTATTGAAGTTATTTTATTTTTAAATAATATTCAGTGGACTAGTTACAGAGTTTATTGTGGGTCTGTTGGATATCTCTTGGGTGCTATTTAAATTATTTGTTCTGTAAAGTAACAGTCATAATGGTCCCTCATGCAGTATCACATTAGCAAGGAAATACTTATATGAGGCAAGTCAGGCATCATTATATATTTAGACAGAATGTTCATGCTATTTAAATAATACTGGAGATATTTTATGAGTTAAAATCATATTTCAGGTCAGTAGAACTGTAATAATTTAAACCAAAAAAGTACTTAAAAAGTTTAATATATACTAATTTTGCCTACAAGAATGAAATGTTTATGTACATTGTGGCATTTCTTCCATGTAAATTCATTTCTTTGTATTTTGGGGAAATAACTTTAAACTTAGAAGAATTCATAGTATTTTCCAGAAAATTGTTAAATGTATGAAATATTTTTATAATTTTAGCTTGAAATAATTCTCTGCAGATTTTCTAAACTAATCACCTGGACACATTACATGATTTCTTTTATTAAATGATGGATTACACTAAACATATTTTTACATCTCCCTGTTTTTAAGCTATTGTTTCTCAGGTCCAAACCTACTGTTCTGGATTCAGCTTTGCGAGGCTGAGCTGGGTCTCAGAGAACAGTTTCTGCTTTGCCAGCTGCTACCATTTAGGCTCTGCCCATAGGAGTCGCCAGAGGGAGACTGCAAAGCCAGAAGGGAGAAGGGATGCCTGTCTATTTGCCATTTTCGTGAATATTTATCAGCTACCCTTCCTTACTTGGGCAACAAGGATTCATTCCAGTAGCAACCCTTCTCTCAGTTCCTATGTTTAAGAATTCTATCCACTTCCTTTTGTTCCCCAGCCCCGGAGTGAGCAGCTGCTTCCTGCAATTGCCATTGGTGATACTTGGTGTTATCAACGTCAGACCTAAACTATTCTTTATATTCTATTCTGTCTCCTGGCTATACTGACTGATACAGCATAACTTCCTAGAGCAGAAATAAAGGGAATGATAAAATACTTTTCCTACTAGTTGATGTTATAAGTTAACATGGACACATATGTGATAACTGATAGAAGCTATCTGAACTTTACAAAGAGTTCATATATAGGATATACATAGTTCTGTATGGTTCAGGGATATAAATCATAGTCTGTTCTTCTCATGACCCAGCATAGCTTCTTTTTTTATTTTTTTATTTAATTTTTTTTTAATTTTGTTTTTGAAAAGAGAGAGACAGTAAGAGAGAGAGAGAGCAAGAGAACGAGGCAGGGAGGGGCAGAGAGAGAGAGGGAGACACAGAATCCAAAACAGGCTCCAGGCTCCGAGCTGTCAGCACAGAGCCCGACATGGAGCCTGAACCCACAAACTGCAGGATCACGTTGAACGCTTAACCAACTGAGCTACCCTGGCGCCCCCCAGCATACTTTCTTTACTAACATTTTAAGCAACTGAAAATTGACTATATATACTCTATATATATGTGTGTATGTATGTGTATATCTATATGTATAATTTATGTGTGTATTTATGCATATGTATACACACATAAAATACACATAAGTTACACATATAGATATACACATACACATATGTACACACATATATACACATTATAATATATATATTAAAAAGTTTAATATATACTCATTTTGCCTATAAGAATGAAGTGTTTATGTACATTGTAGCATTTCTTCCATGTAAATATATATATATACATATATATATATATACACACACACACATATACATAATTGTAAAAGTGTGAAAGGGAAAGGAAGACAGGAAGGAAATAACTTACAAATTTAATGTGGTTGTAAAATAGATCAATCATTAATTTTTAAAATGGGTTAATTTCCTTGTCCCACTTGCATCTGAATTCTGGACTCTGAGTACTAAATTCATTGGTTAGCAAAATACTTAACACAGCTAGTTATACATTCATCAGCTCAGTGGTGTTTGCATTGTTATTTTTTTTTTAAGTTTTATTTATTTATTTTGAGAGAGAGAGAGCACTTACAAGTTGGAGGGTGGAAAGAAGCAGAGACCGACACGGAGAGAGAATCCCAAGCAGGCTCTGCGCAGCACTGAGCCAGAGGCAGGCCTCTATCCCATGAACCCAAACCTGTGAGATCATGCCCTGAGTCAAAATCAAGAGTGGGATACTTAACCAGCTGAGCCACCCAGGAGCCCCTCGCATTGTTCTTATCAACAAGATTTTTCTATCTTCCCATTTATTCTCTGTCTTGTTCCTAGTATCATCTGAGCTCAGCCACTACATTTGACCCTAGTTAAAAGTTAGATAATCTTCTCAACTTTCTTCACGCATAGGAAGAAAATATACCAAGTGCCAATCAATAAATGCCACATTCTGTACCGCTGACTTGGACCAACCTCTCCTAGCTCCTGAAATTTTGGCTGCCTTTCCCTGTCTTTAGCCATGATTATTTTTATTCCTGATTTTTTGAGCTTACTCTGGGTTCCTGACTTGTCTCCGACCACATTTCTGGCTTACTGCTTCCCTTTGCTGCAATTTCCTGTTTATGGCTGGGTTAGTTATATAGTAACCATGTGAACTCATCCCTTTCTGTCTTACATCCTGTAATTACTGTTCCTTGACACTGGAACTTCTCAAAATTCTGGATCTTTGATGTGTCCTTTCATCTTCCCTAAGGCTAGAGTTAGCCTTACTTAGCCTTGCTCCTTACCAAGCCAGTCAGCCTCTACTTATATAAAATGGGTAGAAAAGCCTAGACCAAAGTAGGAGACGTAATAGGTCATTATTTTTGCATTTCTGGTTATCTCCAAGTATTCAGGGAAGGATGTTGTAAAGCCTTATGGCTGAGTTTGTTGGCTATGGAGTCAGAATGAACTGAACTCAAATCTTGGTTCAACCATTTACCAGTTGTGTGACCTTAGGCAAATTTCTGTCTCTCTACCTCAGTTTAATATGAATACAACATATCTGCCTCAAAATTATTATAAAAATTAAGTCAAATAATCTATATAAATTGCTTAGAATCGTTCAGCATAGAAAAAGCACTCAAATGTTAGCAATTATTTATGTAATGTAATTATTTCAGTAATGATGCTTGATGACTTTGTTGAATCTAAAATTGAATATTATGTCTAAGTGACTGTTTTTCTGATTCACAAACATTATGGAGGCATTATAAAGTAGACATAGCTTACTTACACAGCTATCAAACCCTCCATCTGTATGTGGCATCTATTTCCATAAATGAAAAATAAAGAAAAATCACTACTAATAAAATCCTTTAGAATATAATTTCAGCCTGTCTTTGAAAGGGCCAAAGACTGTAGAGATCTGGAGGAAGCAGTCACCAGAAAAGAAATCTTAGAACAGCCTGTTCCAAAGCCAGACTGCTGGGTTAAGCAATTAACAGTGTCGCTGGGTTTGTACTTTAGGTCCATGTATGAGACAAAGGATATTATTTTAACCCATGAAAGTGAACCTACATATAATTAGCTGACATTTTTTTTGCCCTAGACAATGACTCCACAATGAATAGTTACTAATAATATACATCCTATAGATAGAGATAGATATAGATAATTCTTAAACTAATCATACATTTTAATTATCAAATAACTCTGAAGAACTTATTAGGGTTTGCAGAGTTTCTTTGTAAGCATGATTACAATTGATCACATTTAACATACTTTCAAGGTTCCAATAGAGATTGATCTAATTATCTATATGAGGGACTGATCTAAATAGGTAGAGTTCATATAATGTGTCTAGTGTAACACAGCTAGTAATCAACAAATTGTTTACTCCAACTTTCTTCCTCCAAATTGAGTGTTCTTTTCACTACTGCAAGGTGATGCCAATACTATCTTGCTACTTCATAAAATGTCATAGAGTTTAAAGGTAACAGTGGTAAAGATGAATATCATTAATATTTGAATATTTAATACCTCAATATTTCAAGAAGCCAAGTAATCTACAAACCAAAGTAATTATATAACCTGACTTTAGAGACTCACTAAAACAGCTTGATTTATTTTCCCACTCAGAATATTGAATATTGAAAAGAAAATCTCTATCTTCAAACACCTCTTCCAAAAGCAAACCAAAAATAAATAAATAAATAAATAAATAAATACCCATAATGGTAGCTAAGATATTAGTGTTTATTATGTTCCAGGCACTACAGTAAGTATATGCATGTTTCACCTGATGTACTACTCATTGGAAACCTACAAAGTAATTACAACCTTTTCACTACATGTTTAAGAGAGGAAACAGACCTTAAAGGTTTGAGAAGTTAAGTAATTTGTCTAAAATCACACTGTCTCTAATAAGGGGAATCAGGATTCACACTCAGCCTAAGTTCTGAGCCAATATTCTTTCTTTTTTTTAAGTGTATTGATTTTTGAGAGAGAGAGAGAGAGAGAGAGAGAGAGAGAGAGAGCAAACACACAAGCAGGAGAGGGGCAGAAAGAGGAGACACAGATGAAGAAGGCTCCAGTCTCTGAGCTGTCAGTACTTAGCCTGACACAGGGACCAAACCCACAAACTGCAAGTTCGTGACCTGAATGAATTGAAATCAGACACCTGACCAACTGAGGCACCCAGGCACTCCATGAACCCATATTCTTAATCATGGTGCAGTATGTTCTTGATTTTATGTAGTTTAGATTAATAAGCTGTTCACTTTTCCAATTTGGTGAGGTTTAAAATAGCAGTGATTGGTTAAAACTCCGAAAAGTTTCACCAGTCTTGTGGCCACAGCTCAGATGCTGTTACACAGAGCTCACAGTGGAAGCATGGCAATCTGATTGACCACACACTTCCAGCCAGCTGCATAAAATCACTATTCATGATTCAACTTATACTGATGGCCAGCATTTTATTCTTGTGTATGATTGACTGGCAGCTGTGAGTCTAAATACATTGAATGATACCCAGAGAGTAATTTAAATAAGAATCCTTCCAAACATTGTATCTTTCTATCATCTTAACCATTTTTCAGCGTACAGTTCAGTAGTGTTAAGAATATTTGCACTGCTGGGGCGCCTGGGTGGCTTAGTCGGTTAAGCGTCCGACGTTCGCTTAGGTCATGATCTCGCGGTTCGTGGGTTCGAGTCCCGTGTCGGGCTCTGTGCTGACTCCCAGCTCAGAGCCTGGAGCCTGTTTCAGTCTGTGACTCCCTCTCTCTCTGACCCTCCCCTGCTCACGTTGTCTCTCTCTCTCTCCTAGAAATAAATAAAAAAAATTAAAAAAAAAAAAAGAATATTTGCACTGTTGTAAAAGAGAGATTCAGAACTTTTTCATCTTGGATATCAAAAACTTTATATCTATAAAACTGACTTTTCCCATTTTCCCTTGTCCCCTTAATGTTACCCCTTGGTAACTACCATTCTACTTTCTGTTTCTTTGAATCTGACTACTGTAGATAGCTTATAGAACTGGAGTCATACAGTATTTGTCTTTTTTGACTGGTTTCTTTCACTTATTAGTGAAAAAAACCCTTTATGCTTATTAGCATAAAGTACTCAAGGTTCATCCATATTGGAGTATATGATAGGATCTCCTTCCTTTTTAAGGCTGAATATTATTGCATTGCACACACATATTACATTTTGTTTATCTATTTATCGATTAGTAGATATTCGGGTTGCTTACAACTCTTGGCTATTATGAATAGCTCTGCCGTGAACATGAGTGCGCAGATATCTCTTTGGGACCCTATTTTCAATTCTTGTATATGCAGATATAGAAGTAATATTGCTGGATTTGGTAGTTCTATGTTTAATTTGTTGAAAAACCTCCATATTGTTTTCCATAATGATTGTACCATTTCATAGTCCTTTCTGTAGTACAGTAGGATTCTAATTTCTCCACATCCTCATCAACACTTGTTATTGTCTGTAACACATTGTATCCTTTTCCATTTTTTTTTTTTTTTTGGTGAAGCAATATAGCTTTGATTTCAGAAAATATAATATCACTGAAGCCAATACTTTGCAAGGAACATTATGGGGCCAACATAATGTGTTTAATTTGAAAAGCTAAATGTTTCCTAGAACATTCATTGAGTAAATGAATAACTTGCTCTTTTGAACCTAAAACACATATTTGTTTCTTCATTCCTTTGGCTGCCACTGTCTTACCCAGCTCTAAAAGCTTCTCAAAGTTAGTCAGAAGGAGACAAGTGGGAAGGTGTAGACTTCTCACTTTGACAGTCTGCTAAAGATGGATAAAAAATGGTGCTATTCAAAGACACTTTGTACTTGGATATTTAGAATTTAGAATGATAACAAATCCAGTGAAATAGCAAGAATGTTTGAAAGAGAAGTCACCAACCCACTGCTACAGAAGGCTGAATTCCAAGGAAATATGCCCCATATCTATGAAGCTGAGAAGTAAGTTTCTAAAATCATGTCTTTCTATTTTTCTATTTCTCACTTACTTGAAATGTCAATCATTAGTTGGGGAAAGCATAGTCCTGCTAGCAAAGAATGGAGATTAACCAAGTGATAGAATCTTATGTAAGTAACAGTGGATTTGAAGATTTGTATAGTGGCCTTATTATTGAGTAAATACCAAAAATTGCCAACCTTTGTTTGACTTTAAGAAAACAGCACTACTTATATTAGCTGACTATAATATTGTCATACTGCGGTATGAGTTTTGAAAAAACTCTTAAAACATTTATCTTATTTCTATTAATATTATTGATTTTTCTTGCTTACATTTCATATCTCACCATAGAAATTTCAAGAAGCAAATGTCCTCTTCAGTCTAAACAGTAGAACAGATGAACAAAATGAAATTGTAATGTATTGAATGTCACATGTATTTGCAATAAGGTAACAATATTTAGATTTTCAAAAGAATTTTTAATATGGAAAAATCAGAAAATTTAACCTTTTGTAGCCAGTGACTGATAAATTTTCTAATGCTATCAGATGATTTATAAAAATAGTTGATAAAAAACATAGCAAGGCAGGGCTTTTTTTAATGTAAAGAAAAACAGATTTTGGCCAAAACTCATGGTAGCTCACTTGAAAAGAAATAAAAATAACCAAAGCATACTAGGTTAGGTAAGACAAGACTATGTGGAGATATAAAAGTTAATAAGCTGAAAAAAAGGCACTTGTTATGGGAGACAGCTAAAAGTAGCAAACTTGAAGACAGTGCTATTTCTTTTTCCATATTTATTCTGTGTTATGGATATCTAGCATGATGAACAAAGCAGAAATGTCCCTTCCATTGTAGAACTACTATAATTTCTTCTTGGTGGTAAGTATTCAACAATGGAGAATACTTTTATTTTGAAATAAAAATAGAGAGTCTTTTACATTTCAACTTTGCCTTTGCTAATCTTAAAAAGCCAAATTCCTTATTGAGTTTATTGGTAAAGCTGAATAATAACAAAGTTGGAGAGAAAATAGAAAAAGAAAATTCATGAAGCTACAGACAGTGTTGTATTTCCTGTTTTTTAGGAAAATAGCTAATAAAGCTTATCACCTGGGCAGCAGGCTTATTTTGTGAAGGAAACATTAATGTATAATACAGTGAGACTTTGGAGAAATCTATAGAATTGGTCACAAAGTGGCCATAAAACAAATAGGAGATTTTTTTAGAAAATTGGGATAAAAGAGAGAAAAATGAAGACCTTTAACTTTTCCAGGAACTTGTTAGTAATAATTGGAAAATAATAAGTAATTGCAACCATAATTATAACAGTATTTTGTTTCTTTGTTTATTTTTATAACAGAAGCCTTTAGCCAATGAAACAAGAAGGGAAACACCATTTTCTGATGGACACTAATAACAGCATAGCCAATAAGCTATTTGACTGACTTTGTTACAATACTCATTTCAGATAGTGGATGAATTTCTATGGACTTCTAAGAATTATGCCAGAGAATGTTTAACTACATATAATTATTACTCTTTACTGCCAGCCCTTCAGATGCCTTCTGGAATATCCTTTCTCTCACTAGGTGTTCTTCTTGCATGAGTCCCCTTTTCTAACAATTCCACAGAATTAGCTACTGTGGTGTCTTGGTAGTAACTTACCATGACATTTGGTTTCCAGAAAATAGACTGCTTTGGTCTGCCATTGGTAGAGGTGAAGCTCAGTAGCTGTACAGACTCCTTCTCCTTCTCTGGCCAACCAGCTGCAGGTAGGTTCTCCAACTAGTCCTTTTGACGATTTTCAGTTGGCTTGACATGAAGAGGAAGATTTCCCTAGATCTCTTCCCAAACCATATGGGTTCAGGGGTAGAAACACAATATGTTGATCACTTTCTTCAAAGAAATTCTTTTCTGGCATCTTCCATGTCAACTGTTTTTTAACTTTTAGATATGTGGTGAGCCAATGCTGGTCAAACCAACGTTATCGTCTCTTAGCATCACTTTTAGGATATGGAGATATTCAGTACCTACCTTACAGTAGATAAACAAAAATAAAGATAAACAAAATCAGGAGTTAAGCACTCCAAGGTTTTTTGGCCTGAGCAAATGGATTTTTCCTCAAGTAAAATGGGAAAGATGAGGGTGGAGCAGGTTTGCAGAGAAATCATGAGTTTATTTCTGAACATATTAAGTTTGAGATGTCAACTTAGGTGTCCAAGTGCAGAATAAGCCAGTTGGTTATATGGATCTGGGGTTCAGAGGAAAAATCTATGCTGGAAATACTACTTTGGGAGTTTCCAGTGTGTAGATGATAACAAAAACCATGATGAGCTCACCAAAAGGGTAAGCATGGACAGATGACCAGGAACTGAGACATAGGTGTTTCCACTTTGAGGAGAAGAAGACCAGAAGAAACAACCAGTTCAGTAGGAGAAAAACTATGAGACTGTGATATCCTAGAAGCCAGTGAAGAAAGTGTATGAGGAAGGAGATAGAGGTCACTGTGTTAAATGAGAACTGAGATGAGTATTGGTTTTATCAAGGTGGATGGAAAACATTGATGACTTGAACAAGAACAGTTTCAATACAGTAGTCACCTGGAATCCCAACTGGGCTGAATTTAGGAGAGAGAGAGAGAGAGACAGCATGGGACATATTAGAAATGGAAAATGTAGAAAATGTCAAGGAGTTTTTCTGCCTAGGGCAGTAGAAGAAGGGAGTACTCATCCATGGAGTAAATTGGGTCAAGAGAGAGCTTTTTTAAGATGGGAGAAATAACAACATATTTTTATGTGAATAAGAGTAATCTAGTAGAGAGGGGGAAATGTGACAATGTGCAGTAGAGAGTTCCAGAAGGATTGTCTTTGAATAGACAATCCCTCTGAAGATGGAGCTAAATGAGCTTCCAATAGGAGCAGATAGAAGGTTGAGTGAGTGGATGCAGGTGCTAGAAGGAGCGTCGGTGTGGCACCAAGAGCCTCTGCAAAGTTTTCTGAATGCTTCACTTTTTGCAATAAATTAGGTAGCAGGATCATCAACCAGAAATATGGATGGAGGAAGAGTTTATTGGGACTTTTTTAGGAGTGGGGAAATGGCATGACATCCCCTTCCAGGGGAGTGGGAGAGTGCATAATAGGAGAAGACAGTCTGCCTGCCAGGCAGCACTCTGGGTCCTCCTGAGGGTCACAGAAATACCTCCGGAAAGCCTCCTTGCCATGCCTATATGCTTACATTCAAAAACAAAAAGCAACTGGGGCGCCTGGGTGGCTTAGTCGGTTAAGCGTCCGACTTTCGCTTAGGTCATGGTCTCGCGGTTCGTGGGTTCGAGCCCCGCGTCGGGCTCTGTGCTGACTGCCAGCTCAGAGCCTGGAGCCTGTTTCAGTCTGTGACTCCCTCTCTCTCTGACCCTCCCCTGCTCACGCTCGTGCTCTCTCTCTCCCTCTCTCTCTCTTTCCTGGAAATAAATAAAACATTTTAAAAAATACACAAAGCAACTTTACAGTTGTTTTTTTAAATATGGACTTTTACTAAAGAATATTCTAAAATAATAGGCTGAATTTCTTGTAGAAGCCCAAACAAGTCAATGTGTGATCATTGGTGGGGTTCTGTTTCATGTATGTGCACATTCGTGGCTGCTACTGTTCCGAGATGAACTTACCACCTGCCTTTTCACCTCTCCCTCTTCTTCAAAGCTCTCAGTATCCCTTCCAGAGGTTTCCCTTTCTTCTGGCATGCATTCCCCTTTCTTAAGGCATTCCTAGATGGAAATGTTAATATTTGAGCCGATGCGCATTACCATTATTTTTGAGCTGGGAGGAAAGAGGAAAAAAAAACCCAGCAGATACTAGAATGCCTGAAGATAGAGAAAGGAAAGATACAGATTTAGATAAGAAATTACTCAGAATGATACGCCCGTGAAGATAAGTGTAGCGGAACCATAAAAACAACAGTAAAGAGAAACAAGGTGATGGTATGAGATAGATCTCTGAAGGATCCCTGAGCTATTTTGAGTTACTTTTAGTGGCACTTCCAGATACTGGGTTAACTGAATACTGAATCTTTTATTTAGTGATCTAGTTTTTCAAGCAAGGAAGAATATGTTTTTTGCTTCTTTGTTTTCATTTATTTGCAAGAAATTAATGTAATCCTTCATTTACTTTTAAACTAAGAAAATTCTTTTTCTTTAGGGCTGAAGTATTTATTTACTTTTTAAGTTTCTTTCTTTAAGTAATCTCTATACGCAGTCTGGGGCTCAAGCCCCAAGATCAAGAACTCCATGATCAGAAGCCACAGACCCTCCCTACTGAGCCAGCCAGGTGCCCCACACCAAGCAGTTTCTTACAATATGCCGTTATAGTTAGAAGCTTCCTATCGGGGTTTGTATACCTCGGTTGCATGATCTTAGACCAATCACTTAACCCCTCATTGCTTGGTGTTTTAAAATCTAACTCACAGTGTTGGTCTGAGAATTAAATAGTATTATTAAAAACAAGCTACTTTTTAAAGTTTATTTATCTGCTTTGACAGCAAGGGGGGTGGGGAGAGAGAGGGAGAGAGAGAATCGTAAGCATACTCCACACTTAGTGCAGGGCCTCTAGAGTTGGAGGCTTAACCAACTGAGCCACCCAGGTGCCCCCGATAAGCCACCTTTTATTATTCATTCCCAACATTCCAAGGCCATACAGCTAGTAAACAGTGGAACTGTCACTGCCACCACCACCACAGTTTTTAAGTCTGATTTTTATTGGTTCCATGACTAACTGCTTCCCACTTAGAAATAAAATCAGAAGGCAAGAATGAATTTTCCTTGATCCTTGAATTGAAAACTCCATTTTTACAGGATGAAAAGAGTCTACACATCATTTCTCCAAAGATACCAGTTTAACTTCATCTTGTAGGATGTAATGACTTGATGGAGTATTTAAATCTAAGTTATTCAATTAAAGGAGGAAGAGAGGACACCTGGATCTTAAAGCTATAGGTGCATTTTTTGCATACTGCTGCCCCCTGCTGCCTGATATGTGACTTTACGTTCTCACATAGCCTACCTTTATAAAATTAACAAGCTGAGTCTCCTATTAAGGGTCATACCTAAGGTGAGCACCTGGGTGGCTCAGTGGGCTAGTGTCCAGCTTCGGCTCAGGTCATGATCTCACGGTTTGTGAGTTTGAGCCTCGCATCAGGCTCTTTGCTGACAGATCAGAGCCTGAGGCCACTTCGGGTCTGTGTCTCCCTTTCTATCTGCCCCTCCCCAGCTTACTCTCTTTCTGTATCTTTCTCTTTCTCTCTCAAAAATAAGTAAACATTAAAAAAAGAGTCATACTAAAGAGGAGACTGAGGCCCTGGAGTCGGAGTGACCAAGGTGACACAAATGGTGGAAATTTAGGATTAGACTACTGAAAAGTCACTTCTTCCTGCTTTGCCATATTGTCCTTCCCCTATTAAACGTGAACAAATTATTTATTGGGTGCCTACAATGAGCTTGGTGCTGTTAGAAGCACTCAAAATGGAGAAGTGAAAACCAAGAAATCTGCACTGATAAAACTTGTGTTCTAATGTGAGGAAAAAGCCAATAAGTAAGGAAAAATATCAATAAATAAAATCATTTAAGGTGATGATAGATACAGTAAGTAGTGATAATGATAACTAATGTTTACAGATCAGTATGAGCAGAGCAGGCACAAGGCACTGTTCGTCGTGTCTTCTGTGACTTGCTTCACTTGATTTCTCATAGCAACTCTCAGGTCGCTACTGTGCCTTACAGAGGAGGACAAGGCCAGCATGATCCTCAGAGGTGGAACCAGGATTTGACACAAAACCCCTCCGACTCCAGAAGTATTGAGGGCAGGCTTCCCTAGGGAGATGATGCTGAATTAGAGAGGAGAAACCAAGCTTTCGAAGCTCTAGGGGACAGCAGGCCAGGCCAAAGGAACAGCACGCGCAAAGGCCCAGAAGTGCAAGTGAGTTGGGAATGTCTGGGCGCGAGAGAAAAGGAGCCACGTGGCGGTAGTAGAGAAGTGTGCGGGGAAAGCAGCAGAGGCCGGTCATGCTGAGGAGCTTGGATTTTATTCTAAATCACAAGAGAAGTTCATTTTAAATTACAAGACAGCTTTGGAGAATTGCCAATCACAGGAACAGCCTTATTCCTGATGAGGAGCTTGGCCTGGATAAGGAAAGGAAAATAGATTGTAGGAGGACAGGAGTTGGTGAAGGCAGCTAGTTAGGAGAACGGTAACTTCTGTCCCACCTCGAGCTCCCCTTCTGGAGGCCTAACATTCCTGCCCCTCCAGCCCTTCTTCTCTCCACACCTTTCAGCCTGGTTGCTTCTGAGCTGCTCTGGATTGTCTCTGTCGCCCTCACAGAGTGTCTCCCACCGCAGGGTAGGCTTCTCTAAATCTCCTCTCACAACTGGACAGTAACTTCTCTTAATCATGTGTCAAGCCCTCAAGTGCAACCAGAGGCTCCCTTCTCTTTTCTTTCTCGTGTGGCCGTTCGGGGATAGGATGGGATTTGTGGCTGACCAAGTCACCATGTCTTTAGCACCAGATCCTAACAAAGTCCAGAATCTCACATCATGTAGTTAGCAGATTTCTTTTGGATACTTCTATTTAGAAAAATAGGAAGACCAACTCTCATGTTTATAAATATAAAGCCCTGTTTTGATCCTGCACTTTCTCCCCAGAAATAACGGGATGGTGCTTTTACTTGTAAGTACTTCTGATTTCCTTTCAGTTGAAAATGTCCTCCCTGCCCAAATTTTAAGTAAACTGTTCCAAACCTTCTTCACTACTTTATACCGACATTATCTGGATTAGCACTTTATGAAAGAATGAAATCCTTTTGGTCCATGAATGCAGCAGAGGAGATGCAGTGGAATGACAGAGAATCCTCGACCTGTTTCCCTAAGTGGTGGATGTCAGTGAAAATAATGTGGGTAATCAGGATGAAGTTATCCATGATTTCAGTGAAAATATAGATGATATCTATATCAAAAACACATGACATGTTTAGCTGGTGGTAACAGAAACACAACCACACTATTTAGACAAACTAAACATACAAAGTGACCGGGCATATGCAGGTCAGGTTCTGGGGTTTGGTAGTCTGTGCTGCTGTCCTTAGGGCATGGCTTTCATCTTTAAGGTGCCTGCTAGCACTCCAGCCGCCACGCCTCCCAAATACCTTCACCTGAATATCCCTCCCACCCATTAGGTTCAACTGTCTCTGGAAATCACCTCCTGGCCTTTTTCTGATTTTTACCTGTAGCACTTCCACTCTGCCTTGACACCTGTGGTAACAACACTCTCTCCTGAACAACCAGGTGCTAGGTCTGACTTATGCTTCCCCTGAAATGTCAGTCACGTCAACTTTTCCCTCCCGTCTCTGCGGCTCCTTCATGTCTTCACGGTCTCTCACCTGAACATTGCGGCCGTCTTTCTATCCCTGTTGCTCCGTCGCTATTAAGTTTCCCTGTTACTGCCAAAGCATTACTCCAGCTTGTCTAACGAGAAGAACACTTCTGCTTAGGGGCTCTGATATCATGGCGGGACCTGACTCTGGCTCTCTCATTTATTAGCCTGCACAGCCATGGGAACATTAACCTTCCTAAGCTCAGTTTGCTAATTTGTAAAACGGAGGTAAATAGTATACATTTCTTGGGATTGTCATGAGAGTTAAGTGAGATGATGCATGCCAAGCGCTGAGCTAAATGTCTGGCACATGGTATGTATTCAGTAATTGTTAGCTGTTATTTTTATCACCTGCTCCTGCTCAAGAACAATTGAGACAATGGCTACTGAATTACAAATAGAACCCTCAGCTTTGGCCTTCAGTGCTTTCCACATTGTGGACCCAATGTACTGCAAAGCCTCTCCTCCCTTTTGCACCATTTATAGAAACATTACATAAACCCTAGCAGTACTGAATCATATCGTGTTTCCTAAATGGGCCCCATGTTCGCCTGTCCTGTTCCTTTTTCAGACGTCTTCCTCTCTCTAGAACCCTTCTCTGTAGCCCTCTCCTCTTTCTATTGCAATCTCTTTAAGATTGTGTGTGTGTGTGTGTGTGTGTGTGTGTGTGTGTGTGTGTGTGTGTGAAGCTTTTCCCAATCCCTCCACTGTATAATAATCCCATCCTTTGGACTCTGGTATTTCAAGCATAGCTTTCCTGTGTTAACCTCTATCCTAGGATATTCGTTAAATATTGTCTCATTGGCTGTTAGATTCTAATCATGAGTTCAAGGAGTAGGACTCTCAGGGCCACCATGTATGCGTGTGCATGTTGACCCTTTCGCAAAGGCACCCAACTAAGTCTATGCTTTGCAGCTGAACACCAGCCTCAACTCTACTCATCAGACTGACAAGCCCCATAACACCAAGCCCACTTGTGAGCTGCATCCACCAAGAGGCATTCTTTTTTGTCCTAATTAGTGTACAGGTGCCGTATAGAATAGTGCCAGGATCGGTTCCGTTCTTCTTTGCCTGTAGTGTGTAGATCTAGCATGGGAGCATATGCATAGTAGGTTCTGGATTGACCTGGTTTACTTGATTCTGATTTAACCAAGTCTGGTTGCAGAAAGTTAGACCATAAAAGCAAGGTTTAGAGTCTGTTTTGATTATTTTCCCAGGCCATATACAGAAAGGAATGAAGTTAAGGGTCCCAACAAGCTCATATCTCAGTCTCAACAGGGAGAGTAAAACTTAAGTGTCTATAGGTTGTTGAGGTCTTAGTGTTTTATTCTCTGACTGGCTGTTTATAGAACATGTAGTTCTGTCTGTTTTGAAGGCTGCTTTCTTTCTTGTGTCCAGTAAAGTAACTCCTTAACAGCAGCATGTTAACATCAATACTGTGTAAGGGAAAAGTCTAATCATCTTTTAAATTAATTCAAAATTAAATTAACAAATCATCTAGTTCACTTGGCAGTTTCGAAAAGTGGTCCTGAAACTACTCAGATAATGGGTCTTCTTGGTTACACGGAAGAATGAAGGCATGATGTTGGGCCCCCCACAGACTCCTTGAAGACCTCTTCCCTACCCCTAACTACTGCTTACTTGTCTGCTGTTTCATTTTAAGAACTTTATCATTTATTTGAGTTATAGCTCCTGTTGTTATAGCGCCTTTATCATTTATTTGAGTTATAGTTCCTCTTGAAGTTCTCATCTGTCTTTCTGCCTTGGGTGTGAACAAGTTCAGAATCTCTTCTAAGAACCAGTTAAAGAAACCAAAAATCACTGGCACCTGAACTTTCAGAGGATGCCAGCCTGGTGTGATATGAGGCATGTTATCTGGAGCCCAAGGACACTAGTAAGAATAGACTGATCCATATTGTTGTTAAGAGTCCAAAGGGGGGCGCCTAGATGGCTCAGTCGGTTAAGCGTCCGACTTTGGCACAGGTCATGATCTCACGGTTCGTGGGTTCGAGCCCCACATCAGGTTCTGTGCTGACAGTTATCTCAGAGCCTGGAGGTTGTCTTTGGATTCTGTGTCTCCCTGTCTCTCTGACCCTCCTCTACTTGCACTGTCTCTCTCTCCCTCTCAAAAATAAATTTAAGAAAATTTTTAAAAATTAAAAAAAAAAAAAGTCCAAAGGAACCTGTGAAACACAGTGGAGTTGTGTACAAATGAACCAGAATTGGTCTCTCTTCCCTCAAAAGGTGTTCAGTTTTTATATAATCCCCTGCCTGTGGGAGCAAGTACTACCCAGGAGAACAAGTGGGCAGTGGGAGATTCTGTGCGGGGGCCACATGTGGCCCATGGACCACCAATTTGCAACCCTTGCTTTAAAACTACAGTTGAGGGGCTCCTGGGTCACTCAGTTGGTTAAGCATGATCTCACAGTTCATGAGTTCAAGTCCCGCATCAGGCTCTCTGTTGTCAGCGTGGAGTCTGCTTTGGATGCTCTGTCTTCCTCTCTCTCTCTGTCCCTCCCCTGCTCGCGCTCTCTCTCTCTTTCTCTCTCTCTCAAAAATAAACATTTTTTAAAAATAAAATAAAATTACAACTGAGTTCTGATTTCAGGACTTTAATAAAGAAGCATGCACAGAACATGCTTTTTGCATTACTAACAACCAGTCACATCATTACATTCCCTGTTCAAATAGAGGCATCATTTCCCCTGAACACTACCTCCATAGGGGAAAGAAATAATAAAGACAACATTTATCTAGTTTCTATGGTCACTTTTACCAGCATGCAATAATAGTGGAGGTAGCCTTTACCTCCTTGCTTGTAAATGAGCCCACAGGCATAATAGGAATAAGGCGTATCCAAAGGCATATCCGATAAAGGTGGCAAATAAAACTCCTAGAGCGGAATTCAAATTCTCTGTCACTCACTGAAATTAAATCCAGCATACACTTGCGTGTTTTTCAAATGGGTCCTGTGGCCTATCTAGCTACAGGCTAAGAGATCCACGTTAGAGGAAACCAACTAATAGGAACACTTGTAATATAAAGTGTCAAATAAGGCTTTAGATTTTTTTAAATGCATTTGAAGTGGTTTTTATTCTTAATTTTATAATTTCAATTTATAATATATTTTCAATATATAAATTTTTGCAAAAATTTCTAACAAACTGCACTTTTATCTAGTTATTCATTCAGTTAACTCAATAAGTATCTATTAGCACCTACTAATGCCAAGAACTCATCTGAATATAAGATAGCCATCCATTGACAAAAAACATAAATATCCTTGCCCTCAAGGAGTTTATATAGTGGAACTAATAAATAATAAACTTAATGGTATGTTAGAAGAAGATAAGTACAATGGAAAATGTGAAAGAAGAGCAGGCTAAAAGGGACTATGGCTGGGGCTGGGGGTGTACGCTCTGTTTTTAAATAGGCAAGTCAGGGTGGGGCTCTTGTGACTTGAGCTGTGACCTTCAGAGGGCAGCGCAGTGTTTTTTTACTGAGTTTCCCACTCTGTTCTGTTTTTGTTTCCACTTAACAACGCAGTCTAAGCTACGTGGTGAAGAACTGGTATGTATGCTGATAGAATACATATCTTTAAAGTAAAGAGGGGAAGACCTATTTAATACAAAATAAACCTTTTAAAGAATATCTGTTTTTGGTACTTGTATTTTTCCAGTGAGGAAAGGAATAACATTACAGCATATTTCTATAAAGCTCTATAGTTTACAAAGTTCTTTGTATGCTTTTATTTGGTATTCATTATAACTCATTGAGGCAAGGAGAATTCTTTCTCTTAGGTGAAGAAGTGAAGCTTAGAGATTTGCTCAAGTACTTACCCTTCAGTGGTTCCTCATTGCCTCCCTCTGATTTCCCATCTCCCAAACCTCTGATCACGATTCATACGGCCCTTCATGATCCAGTCTCTCCTTATCTTTTCACACCATCTCTTGTCAAGTTCTCTTTCATTATCTTCTATCACTGTCCCTTTACCGAGCTGCTTCTTTTTCCCCATTTGCTGAGCTCTCCCCTGCCTCTGGACCTTTGTACATGCCATTTTTGGTCACCTTTTCTGGCCACTCTCAAAAGATCCTTCTGGTCTCCACTTGGGCATCACTTCCTCTGGTGAGACCTCCTTGATTCTACAAAAGCTGAAATTAACACCACCCACTTCCGTGTTTCCCCAGCACGGTCATCCCTATCATAGTACTAATTGGTCCTTCTGTGATTGCTTGTTTTGTTGTGAGCTTCTGGAGGGCAGTGGCTGTGTCTTTCTTCACTACTGAATCCCCACTTCTTAGTGCAGTTTATGGTCCTATGGGTCTTTCAGCTGATGAATAAAGAAATTGATTAATCAGTTGTTCAGACTGGATAGGAAGCTGCAGTTCTAGACTCTCCCATTCAGAATCCTCTGAGTCCAAGGCCTTCCATAGCTTTCCCCTGGTCATTAATTTGTAACAGCTCCATCATACAGTAGAGAAGATAACCCTCTTTCTCTGGGCCTCTCTAGAGCTCCTCTAGTTTGATCATTACTTTGTTACATCTGGCAGTTTCTTAGCCCTGTTTTGACTGACTTTGTCATTGCATGAAAACAAACCCAGTTTGCTCACTAGAGTCTGATTCCTTTCAGAGTTACCTGCTGCTTCATCTTCTCTTTGCAAGCAAAGCATAGATACTGCATATGGCTGGAAAATGTCCACAGATGCCTTGTGCATGGTTGTGACTCCCTTGATCAGAGCAATTAGCAGTAAACATTAAAGAGAGATTGGCACCATAGTCCAGTTTCCCTGCCGTACATAAGTTTGGCGGAGGGCATACCAACATTGCCTAGTTATTTTCATTTTTCACTCAAGTAGAAATAGAACTTTGGGAACTCCTAATCCTGGATCACTTCTTCCAGGTGTAATAGTGGCAGATTGCTGGCTCCCATGGGGAGACTAGAGTACAGTAGAGTGTTTTAATTTGAAAACTTGGTTGATACATAAGGTTTTTTTAGGGACTTCATGTAGATGAGGCTCTCTGACCCACACTGTCTCATTTGAGTCTCACAAGCCGAGGATCACACAGAAGTTGCAGAAACTGGACATTAGCCCAGGTGCTTCTTCTTCCATTGAATCATGCCACGTCTCACAAGCTCTTGTTTATATACAATCCGTGCCCTCCCAGAACTTGTCCTCTTTTTAATGCCAGGGACGTGATATGAGACCAGAGCATCTGGTAGAGTTCCTTCAGCCATCACTCTTTCTGAGTTTTCATGATGAGTTCTGAAAAACTGATAAGCATTCTGATTTTGACACAGATTACTGAAATTCTCACATATAAATGTAGAAAAAGCCCTCAGACAGGATGTGCACATGATTTTGCTTGCCTGAATATTCAGAACAACAAATGCAGTTCAGAGAAGTATAAGGGAAAGTAGCAATTTTCAACTACCCCTCTGTGCCTCAGTGTTTTGTTTTGTTTTATTTAATATAGAATTTTAACTGTTTGAAATGCAGTGAAGGAAAGAAATAAAAGCAAATATTTTTAAATAACTGCCAGCACCTAAAATATATAAATATTCTATTTAATCATAAATAAAATTTAGACCAAAGAGAAAAGATCATTATAAACGATGGTGTTAATGATTCACAGATGGGTATGCTGCATGTCTGAGTCCTTCCTGTATGTGCTTTTTAATCTCTTAATTTTAGAGCATTTTCTAAAAATAATCAGAAAGCTAGGCAAGTCTGCATTTCTGTAAATCCATGATAGTATAGTTCACAAAGGACTATCATTAATCCCTTTACATCCCTGGTAACACAAGTATAAACCATGAAACAAAAAAAAGTCCACGAATAATGAAATATATTCTACGTTTTACTTATGTTTAATATTTAGTATTATGTGAACCAAAAGGTGCAAAACTTAAAAGGCAACTGTTTTAAGCTATGTATTACATAGCTGTATAGTAATTCCAGCTAGTGCCTTTTAATATTTTTAGAAATCATAAAAATATAAAAACAAAACTTATGAGGAGGACTGTTGCTAATTTTGAAGTACTTAATATTTATATTTATGTAATCCAGGTGTAATACAATCAGGGTGAAATTTTAGTATAAATTTCACCTTTGAATATGGTCTGAAAAATTTAATTCACGACTGTGGGATATCTTACACCCAGAAAATTAACAGGAGGTACCTCATGTTTTAAGTAAATGTAACTGCCTTAAATTGAGAATGACTTTGTGAAGAAGGTATTATTTATTACCTGTCAAATGCTATCATATTTAGCTTAGTATCAGCTATGGATTATGGATCACAATTGGCTAATTGACTGGGGTCACATTGAATCAAGCTGATAATATGACTTGTGAAATCCATTTACCCTCCAAGATCATAACTAGTTTTAGCTACTCCTCAAGACATTTTTTGCCTGTAGCCTCTGTTATTACACCTAACATACCTGGCCTACATTGCTCAGGAAAGCACAGGTGTGAACACTTCTTTGCCTGCTTGAGATTCTCTCTCTCTCTCTCTCTCTCTCTCTCTCTCTTTCTCTCTCTCTCCAAATAAATAAACTTTTTACAAAATGCGGGATAAGAAAGAAAAGAAGAGGTCCAAAACAGAACCTTGNTCTCTTTCTGTCTCTGTCTCTCTGTCTCTGTCTCTCTGTCTCTCTCTCTCTCTCTGTCTCTCTCAGGGAAAAGAAAAGAAGACATCTTTCATTAAGGAGGCTAGCTTAATTACCTCCTCTCACACACAACACACATTGCTCTTCCTAGTTGCTCTTTATTACTGAGAAGAGGAAATGTCGGCATCTCTTCATCAGATATTAATTCAGCATCTTAAACAGTAAAAATTGGTGGTAGGACATGAAGTCCGTCCACCTCAGTGGTTAAGATGTTCACTAATAAAATAAAATGTAATTGTAACTCAGTGCTCTGAAATAAAAAAGAACTTCAAGGATGAAGTCAATATTTGCATGATTAGAGAGACTTCTTACTTCATATATATTTCTTCAAATATCTGAACTGGGTCATATTTATTCTTCAACCAGGAACAAAAAGATTCTTTTTCTTTTGGTCCACAGATGTATTGGATTGTTATCAAGTTTCTTACTGGAAAAGGTTAAGTTAATATTTTGACAACAGATAAAATCTTCAAAGTGAGCCACAAGCTTAAGTATATAGGCTAGAATGCCAAGGATAAAGAGTACAGAAAGAGTTTGAAAGTCATGCAGTGATGATTATTATTAGCGTAAAGCGTACCTCCTCCATGTCAACAACTCTCTTAGCACGGCATCTTGTCCTTTATAATCAGGTGTTGAAAGAGAACTTTGAGAGTCCAGGGGTGGCATTCCCATATCTGTGTTTGGGCTCGTGAATGACCACATCCATCATTTGCAAATAATAGAAGTGACAGAAACCACAGGAATTCTAGAGCTTACACCCTATCTAAGGACATTCAAACCAATTTAAAATAAAGATTGTGTCTTCCAAACAAACACATCCACAAAAGAATTGTGGCCTATGTACCCCCAATTTGCTTCCCTATGACTTAACCCAACCTAATCAGCAGTTTCTTCTAACATATTATCCATGTCTCATATTCCTTCTTGAACATTCCTGCCAAATGGCTGTTTACTTCTTTTGGAAAAAGTTCAGTGACAAGAACTCATCAACTTTTTAAGCTGCCAAGCTTTTGTTGTTGTTGTTGTTTTTATCAATTTTATCAGCAGTGGTAGTAAAAGTAGTCTCTTTTGTGATTGAGGATATTATTAGCAATGATTTGCAAACTTTAACAGTAGATGCCCTGACCAGTAAAAGTCCCATAGGCCTCTCTCTTTGTGATTGTTCCTTAAGAGTCTGTCACTGTCGAGGGTTCTAACTCTTTGCCTTCATGGATGCTACAATTAGTCCCATAACTGCAAAAAGGATCCTCATATTTTTCTATACTATTTCAAGTTTACATGCATTGCATATGTTATGTAGGCTGACCTTAGAAAGACTCGTTTTCCATTTGTTCATCCCAGCGCATATGCAATTTCTTGGTGATAGGCTCCGAGCTAGATCCTGTGATACAAGGCAGAAAGGCTCTGCTTTATTTAGGCTTACATTCTGCTTAGGGACATGAACAAGCACAATGATTTTAAAAGTTCTCTGAAGGGAAGAGAAGTGGAAAAGCAGGTAGGAGCCATATCATACAAGGACTTTTGGCCACCAGGTGTTTGGAGTCTTCTAGGATGATGAGAAGCCATGGAAAGATTTAAGGCAGAAGAATGCATGACATTAGATTTTTTGCAGAGGAAAAATGTTAACATGTTGTCAGTGTAGAAAATTCAGAAAATACAGAAAGCTTTAAAAAGAAGATGTACCATGCAAAATACTGTCAGGTCACCCAGAGCCAAGTATGGAATGGGAGACATGGTAGACAGAATTCTGTGCTAGTCAGCTCAGGCTAGTATAACAGAATAGGTGGCTTAAACAACCAACATTTGTTTCTCACAGTTGTGGAGACTGGGAAGTCCAAGATCAAGGTGCCAGCAGATCCGGTGTCTGAGGAAGGCAGTCTTCCTAGTTTGCAAAGGGCTGCCTTCTTGTTATATCCTCACATGGCAGAGAGAGAGCGCTGGTCCTTCCCATAAAAGGACATTGGTCCCATCTTGGGATCTCTACCCTCATGACCTAATCTAACTCTAATGACGTCCCAAAGGCCCCACCTTCTTGCCCTGTCCCAAGGGAACAGAGGTCTCAACATATGAATTCATGTAGTCCATGCAAGCTGCCAACACTCTCAGCCTCTAGTAGACATTCCATGTACACCTTTTCCCATTTAGTTAGCATGGGCACGAATATGAATATGAATTTGAAGACCTATCACTCCATGATTAGGTTATATTGCATGGCAAAGGCGAGAGGATTTTTGGAAATATAATTAAGGTCCTTACTCAGTTGATTTAAGTTATTCCAGAGGGAGATTATTCTGGGTAGATCTGGCCCAATCAAGTGAGGCCTTTAACAGAGGATCTAGAGATCCCAGACAGAAGTCAGAGATACTCTGACTTCAGCAAATATGCTTTCCTTTTGGCTCTGAGAAGCAAACTGCTGTGTGGAAAGGCCCAAGTGGCAGGGAACAGTGCTTAGTCTCTAGTTGCTAAAGGCCCCAGTCCTACAACTGCAAGGAATTTAATTCTGCCAACAACCAGTGAACTTGGAAGAAGCTCAGATGAGACTAGTGGCCCCGGCCAACACTGAGCTCTTGAACAGAGAACCCAACAAAGCCATGCCTGGACTCCTAATCCAAACAAATAATAATAATAATTTGTGAGATAATAAATTTGTGTGGTTTTTAAGCTGCTAAATTTAGGGTAATTTGTTACACAACAACAACAATTTAATACAAAGGTCATAACATGATCATCTTTATGAATAACCTGAGGGACATGAGTGGAGACCATGTAGAGTCACTGTCATGATCCAAGCAAAAGATCAAGGTAGCTTGGAGTGAGATGCTGGCAGTGGAGACAGAGAGAAGTAGACAGATTTTAAATAAATGTGGAAGTGAAGCAGGGCTTGCTAATAAATAGGATTTAGAGGATAAAAGAAATAAGCAAGAATGATTCTTACAATTTTGGCATGAGCTAATGAGTGGATGATAGTGCTCTTTACTAAATCTTGAAAGAATAGAGGATGGACATTTCGACCTGCAGAGTGTCCAATTTTAGAAAGATGGTGTTCAATTTTAGAAATATAAACAGTTCATTTTATTTTTTATCAACTTAACAGTAAAAACATGAATTTTATTGATTGCATAATATTTCACTGTATATTAATCTTTTTAGCCCTGTTCATCTATTATGTATGGTTAAACTGTTTTTATTCTTTTCATATTAATGAATGATTTACTAGTGAATAGTCCTTTTTAATTTATTTGAATCCCGGTAGACTTAACATACACTGTTATGTTGGTTTCAGGTGTACAATATAGTGATTCACCAATTCCATAGCAGTGCCATCATGACAAGTGATTAATTCTCATCACTTATTTTCTCTTTGCCCCCACCCACTTCCCTTCTGGTAACCATCAGTTTATTCTCTATACCCAAGAGCCTGGAGGAACCCTGGGTGGCTCAGTCAGTGAAGCCTCTGACTTCAGCTCAGATCTCTCCGTTCATGAGTTCAAGCCCCACTTTGGGCTCTGTGCCAACAGCTCAGAGCCTAGAGTCTGCCTCTCAAAAATAAACATTAAAAAATTTGTTAAGAGTCTATCTCTTGGTTTGTCACTCTCTTTTTTTCCTTTGCTCGTTTTGTTTCTTAAATTCCACATATGAGTGAAATCATATGGTATTTGTCTTTATGATTCTTGTATTTAGAATAAATCACCAGAATTGGAGTTACTGGGTCTGATGGGTATGCACATTCTTACAATTTTTTAAAATCAAATGTATTAAGTTATCTTCTAGAAAGCTAGCACCAATTTACATTCCCTCTAATAGTATATGAGGAGTTGACCTCACTCTCACCACTGAGTATCATTACTTTAAAAGCATCTTTGCCAGTTTAAAGGTGAAGAAAACTCATTTCTCTATTAATTTATCAAAGCCCGTGTATCATGAAGATATGCTTCAGTCTTTGGTTTTGTTTTCTTTTGTTCTTTCCTGGCTTCCCTCACTATATTCCGACAGTATGTGACTGGAGTCAGGGTCTGCTGTTAGTAAGCACAGGGAGGGGATAGACTGATGCCATTAAGCCAGTCATCCTTTATGAAAATACGGGAGTTTTCTCTGATATATTTCCCCAAATTATATCTAAAATCAGGAAGTCTTGATGTGTCTTTATTATCTAATTGGCTTTCATCCTAACACAGGGAGTGTAAAATACTTTTTATATAATTTTCCTACTCATAAAAGGAAGAACAAAAAATGACTAACATTTTTCATCCTATTTTCCTACATTTTTAAAATGGTGTATGGTAGACAAGACTATCATCCTTCTGAGCTAAACCTATTGATTAAAATCTCTACAATATATCTCAAAGTTGTCAACTAAAAAGGTATTCAGTATATTAGGTTGTATGTTGTTTAGTAATGGTTCCCTGTGGGTGATGGGCATAGGATGAGGTGGTTGTTATTTTATTACTTTTTTGTATTGCCCAGATGTTTAATATTGAATATGTAGTCTTCTCTAAAGACTTCTCTAAAGGTTAAGACTTTAATAGAACTTTAAATTTTAATTAAAAAGTACTTTAAAATGTCTTAGAAAACAATTCCTTGAAATTACTTTAAAAATCAAGAACAGGAGAGGGGTGTCTGAGTGGCTCAGTCAGTTAAGCATCCGACTGAGGCCCATGTCATGATCTCACAGTTTGTGAGTTCAAGCCCCACAGTGCTAACAGCTCAGAGCCTGGGGCCTGCTTCTGATTCTGTGTCTTCCATTTGCCCCCCCCTCAAAAAAAATAAATAAACATTAAAAAAATGAAGAACAGGAGTAACTGAAACATTTTCAGGGATTAAATGGAAACGCTTTTGAAAAACCAGACTTATACAGTGTACTAATTGTATGTCATAACACTTGACCTCAAACCAACAATTACACTTTTGTAAAAACCCAAACCATCTTGTAAACATATCTCCAAACATTTTTAAAAATGGATCAGTGAAAAATAAATTCAAAAGGACTATGACTTCCTATTGGTGAAGCCAGAATGCTGTGAAGACAAAAAGCTTGGCTTTCAGTGGGAAAGACCTGTCACAGCTGAACATCAAGGACAAATGTTAGTTCTAAGTGGCATTTACAAAGCATATTAAACTATTTACAGGTGTCTCTTTATTAATGATAATACCTACTGTTTGAGTGTTTTTCTATGTGCTGGGTAGTCTGCTATGTGCTTTACATGCAGTGTCTTTAGCCTGCTATCTTATTTAAACTGTTTTCCTTCCAAGTATAAACAATTGAACATCCACTGCTTTCAAGAATAGCTGTCACTGGGGGTGCCTGGGTGGCTCAGTAGGTTAAGCGTCCAACTTCAGTTCAGGTCATGATCTCATTGTTTGTGAGTTCGAACCCTGCATTGGGCTCTGTGCTGACAGCTCAGAGCCTGGAGCCTGCCTCAGATTCCGTGTCTCCCTCTCTCTCTGCCCCTCCCTGGCTCGTACTCTGTCTCTCTCTCTCTCTCTCTCTCTCTCCCTCTCAAAAATAAATAAACATTTGAAAAAAATAGCTGTCACTGAATCAGACTATGTGCAACTTGGTTCTTTGCCATTGTTGCTTCTAATCATTGCTCATCACTCTTTGCTGCACTTGCTGGGTGCACAATCTTGCTTACCGGCCTACTTTGCTTCAAGTTGGAAACCCCACATCCTTCCTTTGACCCCCCCACAGCACAACTAAAACATTACAAGTGTCACTTTATTGGATGTAGGAGGGTGGAAGGGACAACATGGTGAAGGTGACTTCTGCAAAAAGCAGGGAACGGTATTCCGTACCAGTGGACTCGGTATCAGTCACCATTCTTCCTAGGGAACTACCACAATTCCTCAACACAAGGGATTTCTTTCTCATACTCTGTCCTCTTAACACATTGCTGGGCCCTTTGCTTTTCTTCTGCAGCCTTTTCTAATAACCCCTACCTGGCTTCCAACTCTAACACATCTGGGAACTGGGAAGGTGGCACAGCTGGTGAGTTCTTTACCTCCCATTCTAGTCTGGGCTCTGGCCCTAGGTTTGTACTGAATAATTCACTAATATATCCTGCTTAGGATAGTGACATCTACTCAGGTACTCCACCCTCACTTTTACAAAGGACTGGCTGCAAATTTGAAATTATATTTTCTCTTTAGCGTCTCCTGATTCAGGTGTTTCCACTCCAACAAGCTCAGCAAACCTTAAATATTAGTCAATGTCCTCCAGAGAAACAGAACCATGGGAAATGTATATTATAATATTCATATAGTGATTAAAATTAAAATATTAATCAATATATTATATTATATAATTAATATATAATAGTGTATTGTCTATATACATTATGTTTGTTTTATATTTGTGTACATATAACATATATAATGCATAAAATATATATAATCTCTCTCGCTCTCGCTCTCTCCATTGATATTTATTTTTAAAAAATTGGTTCACACAGTGTGAGAGCTGGCAGACCAGGAATCTGTTGGGCAAGCTGGCAGGCTGGAAATTCAGGTTAGAATTGATGTTTCAGTGTTCAGTGTTAATTCTACAGGACAGGATAGGCAAGCTGGAAAGGTTTATGTGTCCCTGTTTGAGCCTTAATTCCTTCTTCTTTAGAAAATCCCAGTCTATTAAGACCTTCAACCGATTGGCTAAGACCTATCCACATTAATCAACTGTAACTCAGTTTGCTCAACATCCACAGATTTAAATATCAATAACAAATAAAAATTACCTTCACAGCAACGAGTGATTGGTATTTGACTAAACAACTGGACATATCACCTAGCCAAGTGAACACATACAGTTTACCTAGCACATTTTAGATATTTGAATTTCTATTATGTGCCAAGCACAAACATGGTCTTACCCTCAGTGTACTTAAAAGTTAGTTGGAAATCTTTCACCTTTGATTCTTCAAAATAGCCTATCTTTTCAGAAAGATTTATTTACCCATTATACCCAAACCCTGTATGCAGTACCATCAGATTTACAGAATTGGGGTGAGGGCTCCCTGGTGTTAGGAGTAAGAAAACATGACCAAACTATGGGAATTCTGGGCAGGGTTCCAATTATTCCAGGCAAACAAGAACATTTATGATTGTGGAGGAACCTTATTAGCTACTAAGAAGAAACTACCTTTGGATGTAATGGAGATGGTTGTGTGGCATAATGGAGACAGACAGTTCAGAGTTGAAAATTGTATGGTTGAACACAGTTCTACAATGTTAATCAAAATCTTCCTTTTTCCTTTTCATTGTCTATAAAATAAGAGTGATATTCTTTTCTTTTAATAATTTTTTAGACATTTTATTTTTGAGAGAGAGAAAGAATGAGAGGGGGAGGAGCAGAGAGAGAGGGAGACACAGAATCCCAAGCAGGCTCCAGGCTCTAAGCTGTCACCACAGAGCCTGACGTGGGACTCAAACTTGTGACCTGCAAGATCATGACCTGAGCCGAAGTTTGATGCTTAACCAACTGAGCCACCCAGGCGCTGAGTAGTGATATTCTTTCAGAGCTTTAGTAAGGGTCAAACAAATATATACATACATACATACATACATGTGTGTGTGTGTGTGTGTGTGTGTGAGTGTGTGTATGTGTGTCTGTGTGTATAAATATATTCCCTCAGTGTGTTTCATACTGTTTGAATAGTAGTGTTCTTTCAAGTCAAGGCTGAGTCACAAGAAATTAAAACTGAGCCAATCATATTTTTAAAAAAGAGATAATAATGATCAGGCAAGCATCAACACCTATGGCTTCATGGGGATAGGACTTGGTCCTAGAAAGTCAGGAGTCAAGGTTTTCTCTCTCTCCCTGCTTCCCCAAGGTCTCTCGTTTTCACATTTCTCTGCAAGTCTTTTCCATTCCCCTTTATAGGCTAGTTTCTCTCCTTATCCATTTGCTTGCATGTGGCTTCTGTTGTTATGACTTCAATTAGACTCTTACTCTACATAGTCTTTGATTTTCAGATTTCATCTCTTAGTCCTGATTGCCCAGACTGTCTGCCCATGGAAGGCAACCCTTGAGGCAAGTGTCAGGTGGGACCTCATCTTATAGTCAGCTCAAAGAAAGGGTCATGAAGACCCATATTCCAACATAGGCCCATCTCTTCAACAAGTAGAAAATGTAGATGTAGATGACATTCCTAGATGTACGTCTGTAGCTGCAGTGAAATCACATCACCTTGAAGTTACACAGACTCAAACCACATATAAAATGTAGAATATGCCGCCATTATTGTCATCTAACCCTCACCATAAACAAATCTACTAACATAGAGATTAATATGAATAAAATAACTAAAAAGGTGAGCATACCAACAAGCAAACAGAAATACTTTGTAATTCCTCATCCATATCCTATTCATCACTGAGGTTTCATAGTTATCTTAAACACAGTGTGGTTTGAGTGTCCAAACATCTGCATTAGACTTCCCTTTTGTTCTTCCTTAAACCATAGTTTATTGTGCTTATGCATTTCTCCACAGGTGGTACATACACAAAACCATGTATGCCATGTGTATGGAAGACTTAATGATTTTTTTCAATCATAAATTTGACAATAACAGGTTTCTTAGCTCTTCCTTGTTGACTTAAAAATCACCCTTGTGTAAGCTGGTACGCCATGTGTTGACATTATCACCGGTCATTCCAAATAGAATTGAATTATTCTGAGTTACAGATGGTGCTGATTAATATTTGATCTGATTATTTTGGTTAATTATATTGCTAAAATAGGTGGTAGAACAGGAAAGGATTTACTAAATCTAATTTAAAAGACTTATCTCAGGTTCATGCAACTAATTAGTTTCTGAGCCAAATATTTGACTCCTATTCTTGTGCTTTTCTTCCCAAATTTGCTGTCTTCCTTTAAGATTTGCTGTGTTTCACAGTCATGGACTACCAAGTTATTTGAAAAAATAGACTGTTAATAGCCAAGAACTGCAAAAAAACAGGGAAAATATGGCTATATGAGGACAAGGCATTACCAGTAATGGAGAGAATGTATAAAACTTATGCCCTATGTTCACTGTTTTGTACCATCTTCTAGCAGGGAACCCAAAATATGTAATTAGTAGGACAAATCTGCATATTTATGTGAATTTTAAAAATGCTTAGATGCCACCATCTTTTTGTTTTCTGTCATATACAGTCTTGTTGATAATTACCAAATTAGATACTAGCTTTTAGCTCTCTGTAAAATTCTGTGGACGTTGTTCTTATTAAGACTTGCAGCATTAGAAATCACTGCTTTTGAACTCATCCATTTGTTTTATGAGAATAGTTGCAGAAATTGAAGCCGTGACAGAGCTCAGTTGCTTTATTTACTAACTTGTTGGATTGCATGATTTTAAACCAAGGACAAAGAGGAAAGAGAAAGAGTCTTCCTGACTAAAACTGTCTGTTGCCTTTCCAGCACACAGCTGATGAAGAAATGCTTGTACAGCTGTTTGCAATAACATAGAAGGCATGTCTGCTCTTTGACAATTGCTGTATACATTTTGCTTGTTTATTCTCACAAAGTGGTTCTCAAAAAGTTTATGTAATATGCCTGAAGATTATACCAAGAAGGAAGTGCTTCAGAAACAGTTTAAGCTGCTTCTGTATGTGCACAAGCATGTGAGCATGTGTGTGTGTGTGGCCCCTGGACACATGTATGTGTGGCATTCATGCGTCTCTTTGCACAAAGGATTTGAGGTCACAGGATGTCATTCTGAGTAAAAAGCCACATCAGATATAATCAGTTAGTAGTGCATACACTACATAATGTTCTCTTCAGCTTAGATTTCTTGAAATCTTACAAGTTGAGGAAGGTGAGATCCTGGGGCCTTTAATTTGCACCAGGGTAAAATCATCCCTTTGTGCTGAGAGGGTATGAGGAAAAGATTTCCTCAGGGAAGGCAAGCTTTTTGAAGAGCTCACTGTACAATTCATAAAGACATAAACTATAATATTTCACATCTGAAAACTAAAATTTTAAAAATTATTTATCAAAATTAAAACTACAGGAATTAAAACACAAGGACGAGGTGTGGCTGACTTTGGACATTGCTAATCTGGTTTCTCTCTGAGGACTATTTGTGTCTGTCAGATGCTCTTCCTTCTCCAGCAAGACTCCACCGAGGCTTGCGTAACGGCCTGCTGTAATGGAGCCGACCACCTTCTTCAGGGGAGGAGCTGGGACAGGAATAACTAGTTAATGTTGTGAACAAGGGCTTGCTAAAAACCTTAACTCAAACTCCTACTTCTCATTTAGGCTGAAAGGACATAAACGCTAAGCTTCCAGGAATGGAAATTAGTTATTTGTGATAAGGCCCTTTTTAGTTGCTGGTTGAAAGCAGCCATTACAAAGTAACTAGTCATCCTAACAAGAAATATGAGTATTAACAAGAAAATACTCATATAGTTTTTATTATGTGTGATTATAATCTATTCTTGTCCCATTGATATCATGACATGAATATCTTTGAGTAAAACTATTGAGGAATTTTCTAAGAAAGAAAGATGATAACTTGAGAGACCTCTCTAGATCTTTTGTAAGAATTTGGAGGGTGAGAAAAGAGTGGTTAAGAGCATGGGCTTTGGTATCACAGACAAGAATGACTTCCCCAAGCCTCTATTTTTTTCATCAAATGGGGATAATAATAGGTCCTGCCTCAGATATAACATACAAAGTGTTTAGCAGATGTACTAGTTTCCTGTTGCAGTTTTAACAAACTACCAAAACATGAGCGACTTAAAACATCACAAATTTCTAATTTTACAGCTTTGATGGTCTGAAGGCCAAAATGCTTCTCATAAGGCTATGTGTGCAGGTAGGGCTGCTTTTCTTTCTGGAGACTCTAGGAAAGGATCCATTTTCTTGCCTTTTCTAGCTTGTAGAGACCCCCTGCCATGTTCAAAGCCAGCAGTGGCCAATCAGGTCTTTCTCATATCACATCACTCAGCCACAGACTCTCCAGACTCCCTTTTCTACTTATGAGGACCCCTGTGATTACTTTGGTCCCATCAGCATAATTTCCTATCTCAAGGCCAAATAATTAGCAACCTTAATCCCATCTGCAAGCTTAATTCCTCTTTGCCATGTAAGGGAACATATTCACAGGTTCCAGGGATTAGGACAAGGACACTTGTAGGGGTCATTTGTTCTGCATATCACAGCCAGAATGCCTGCCACTAAATCAACCCACAGGAGATGTGTTCACTTTTGCTCTTCTTAACCCCCTAAAAAGGAAGAAACCCTCTCTGAATGGTTTTTGTCGTTCAACAAGATGCCAGCTGACCAATGTCCCAGAAACCAGATAAGTACAAAGCCCTTCCTCGCTCCGTTTCAAAACCTTTTTACAAACAGTAGTTTTGGCACTCTGCCTTTAAAGCTGAAAAACAAAACAAAACAAAACACTGTTGTTACATCTGACCTAAATACACGTGGTCCACAGCTTTCTTATTGTCTCTTCACACTTCTTTCCTGAAGATATCATCTGCTATGGTATCAACTCACCTCTGCAGCTGACTCCCCCAAAGTAGACCGTGAATGCTAACTTTTGTGTCAAGCTTAAGGCACCACATGCCCAGCTGGAGCTGGGAAACTCCTCCTGAATATTCTGTGGGTGCCTGAAAATATCTCCAGAATTCAAAATGACCACTGTTGACTCAAACCATCCTTCCCCTCTGCTGGTTGCAAGGGCAGCACTCCTGTTTCCGGAAAGGCAGACAAACACACCAGGCTTCCTTGTACTCCTTGTCCATTAGCTTGTATTCGGCCTTGTTGTTAGGACTCCAGTTAGGTTCCCGCCCCCATTGTACTCCTTACAACTACAATTGCCATCCGAGTTCAAGCTTCTTGTGCCCTTGTCAGGACTTTAGGCAGAGCTTCCTAATTGTTCTCGTGTTTTCCTGCCTTCAGTGATTTGTGCCAACACCCTCAGGAAACCTCAGCTCCCTCCTTTCCATACCTTTGGCCTTAAATCAATTGGGCCTTATATTAAATCCATTTTTTGTCAGCATACTGAAGGGCTCAGGGAATTATTTTTAAGCACCTACCATTTGACACGCATTGTACTTGGACATTTTACATGCATTATATCATTTAACCCTAATTTAATGCGTTGGCAGGTAGATGTTATTTCTCCTTTTTAACTAGTGAGGCAGGTGGGGGTTAGAAAGCTTTATATATAATTTAGCCAAAACTACACAGTAAGAGTCAGATAGAAATCAAACTTGGATATATCTGATTTCAAAGCCCCTAGTTCTACCGCTACACTGGAGCCCTGCCATTTGACTTCGTTTTTAATGCATCTGTTTTGTGAACCCTTGGTTAAGTTTATGTATTTTAGCAGCAAATTTTCCAGTAGCTTCATGGCAAACATATGTGTGCTCATGCTGGTGGTGGTTTCTATAGGCAGCTAAAGACTTCTGGTATGTGTTACTATTATTTTATCAAAGATCTAGGACTTGTCAAACCTCTGCCTTTGACATGGCTTGCAGATAAATCCAGGTGCATTTCTTATATCCGAAAAAAAAAAAAAAGGGGTGGTGTGAGAAGGAAGTCATTTGTCCATGTGTGGGTGGGTTTTGTCCATGTTAAATTAGGAATCTCATGGAGTTAAATAATCCTGATGAATCTGTTCCCTTTCCATTAGAGATCAGCTCTCAGCGACAAGCTAAAACACGCTTTTCTTCTTTTACCGAAACACCCACAAAGGAAGTAGAAACCAGTTTAGCAACTTTGTAAGTGGATGCAAAAGGATTCCTATACATAAGGCCTCCATTGTGCCACTCTGGTCGTGTTAAGTTTGGAGTGTTGATGGTTTATGTTGTCCTACTCTGAACTTTTACTGACCACCTAGTGAATTAGCTCTAGCTGACTTCGATACTTCTTGAAGTTGACCTTATCACAAACAATACTTCATGAACAGGCTTTGTCCCCCTCCACCACTACTCTTCGTCCCAGAATGCTATCTGGGACATTAAGAACTTTTATTGCAAATAAAGTATCAAAGCAAATACTATACAGGGGAGGTCAGTTTGGGCAACTCTTTTTTATTAACGTGGTGGCTTTCTCCTTTTTTTGTTGTTTTTGTTTGTTTGTTTTGAAGTTGGAACCATAGAATGTAAAAAGCTGCAGGAGATAGACTTCAGTAATGTAAGGGAATATCCTTTCAAATCTTATTACTTTTTTTTTTAATTTTTTTAATGTTTTACTTATTTTTAGGAGAGAGAGAGAGACAGCGTGAGCAGGGGAGGGTCAGAGAGAGAGGGAGTCACAGACTCTGAAACAGGCTCCAGGCTCTGAGGTGGCAGTCAGCACAGAACCTGACGTGGGGCTCGAACCCACGAACCGCGAGATCATGACCTAAGCGAAAGTCGGACGCTTAACCGACTAAGCCACCCAGGCCCCCCTTATTACTTCTTTTATAGATAGGAAAACGCAAACAAAGTCAACTACTTAACGTGGTTCTTAGATTTTTGTAAATTACAATTTTGTTAAATTGTGAAAACTAAACATAGCAGAAGAAATTGACTTTAAACTTAAGAATTAAAAATGCTGTGTGGAGTCATTATTGGGTCATTAGTCAAAATTGTGATACTGGCAATAGGTCATATAAAAGTATTATGTCAATGTGAAGTTGAGGTTGAAAACAACTCTATGGTTATGTAAAAAATATCCATATTTATAGGAAGTATACATAAGTATTTAGGGATAGAGTACCATGATGCATGTAACTTCCCCTCAAATCGTTCAGCAAGTGTATACACTGTGTATACATATATACGTATGTTCTCTCTGCCTTGAACAGTTCCCTTTTCCTCTGCTTCCAACTACTTGTTCAACGCATAATCCTATTTGCCTGATTTATGAGTCCTTTAAATCTCAACCTAAATGACATGCATTCCTCTAGGAAACATTCATGACACTCCCAAGTCTGACCAAATCAATAATTAGGGCCAAACTTAAAATAACAAAAAATTTGATTATTATGAATGGTTTTTTTTTTTAACTTTTTTTTTTTGTAGGAGAGAGAGAGAGACAGACAGTGTGAGCAGGGGAGGGTCAGAGAGAGAGGGAGATACAGACTCTGAAACAGGCTCCAGGCTCTGAGCTGGCAGTCAGCAGCCTGGAACCCACGAACCGCGAGATCATGACCTAAGCGAAAGTCGGACGCTTAACCGACTAAGCCACCCAGGCGCCCCGTGAATGTTTTTGAAACTAGCGTCAAGTGTGTACATATTCATTCAGTCAATATGATTTTCCACAGATACTCACTGAACACCTGTTACACGTCTAGCAACTTCTGGTTGGGTCATTGGACACATACTTATTGGCCTCCTACGGTATTCTAGAGGTTGTTTTGGATATGAGGACTATAGCAGTGAAGATTCTTAGAGCTTTAATTCTAGAGGGGGTGATTATTCAGAAACATACAAATGTATAATGTCAGTGAAAAGTGTCATGAGAGAACAGTATGTAAGGGGTGTTCCTTGGGTACTGTAGCCAGGGAAGACCTCTCTAGTGAAGAAGTATATGAACAGGGACTTAATATAATGATGAAGCAAAGTCAGGCTAATGTCTGGGAAGAACATTCTAAGAAAAGGGGAATTTCAAGTGTAAAGACCTCAGGCTAGGAGTACGTTTAATGTTCAAGGAACAGCCAAGAGGCCTATGTGTATTATACTAAGTGAGCAGGCGGATAAGGATGGAAGGGAGTTCTTAGGGCTGGATCCTGTGATCCACTTCGTGAGCAGTGAACCCACTCTGTCGGGCCTAATTTAGTCTGAGTATCGATTTCAGTTGTCCTCATGATTTTGTACTTAGACTGAGAACACAAACTGGACTCCATTTTGTGGGGAAAAAGGGATATTGAGGACCAAGGACAATGTGAAAGAGTCTCCCCAGTGCAAAGATGTTGTCCTGAGGATTACTGAGCCTGAATTGGAAAGACCCCAGAGAACTGGAAGTGTGGTTGTCAGAAAGGTGACAGCAGCAAAGCCTTTGTCCGGAGTAAACTAGCACTGTTGATCACACAGCCTGGGTACCCTAGTCTTTTCCCTTTGTCTCTTCCCCTCCCCATTGATTTCTGACTATTCCAAAATTAACTTAGCTGAAGTCTAGGATCGTTTCTAGCCTTTAAGTAGTGATGGAGAGTATTTTGCATTTGTACTAAAGCAGTGACTTTTGTCAGGAAATGTAATACATTGTTTTAAAAAGTAAAATAATTTGATGCGGCACGGTCTCAGCTGATGAATGGATAAACAAGAGGTGGTACATGTGCACAATGGAATACTATCCGGTGATCAACAAGAATGAAATCTTGATTTGCCACAACATGGATGGAGTCAGAGTGTATTATGCTAAGTAAAATAAGTCAGTCAGAGAATTTAAGAAACACAACAGATGAACATAGGAGAAGACAAGGAAAAATAAGATAAAAACTGAGGGAGGCAAACCATAAGAGACTCTTAAATACAGAAAACAAACTGAGGGTTGCTGGAGGGGAGGTAGTTGGGGGGGTAAGCTAAATAAGTGATGGGCATTAAGGAGGGCACTTGCTGAGATGAGCACTGGTATTATATGTAAGTGATGAATAGCTAGGTTAGACTCCCTAAACCAATACTACACTGTATGTTAACTAACTTGAATTTAAATAAATAAATTTAAAATATCAATAATAAAATAAAATAATGAATTCCAGTTTTTACATCTGTTTCTAGGCACATGGTCTACATAGACCAAATATAGTATAATTGTAAATTACATACCTCTGTATGGTAAAAAAAAAAAAAAAAGTGCAAACAACAAAAAAGTTCCTTGTTTTTTTCAAGAGAACTGACTTTGTTCCAGAATTGACTTACATGACTGAAAAATCTCAAATTATATTCTAAAATATCTATTCCATTTTATTTTCTTATTAATCAGTTTCTAACCAATTCATCATTTTTCTCTCTTATTTTGTTTTACTTGATCTTTGTTGTTTCCCCTTCTTGATGTCCCTAATCTTAAAGATTGTCTTCCTTTTGCTGAAAAATTCTTTCTAATAAGCATGCCGTTTTTGAGTTCATGTAAAATAAATACAAATAAGTAAGGGTAGAGACAAACTGGAGCAGAACATCACATAAAAATGAAAACAGTATATTCAAGGCACACTAGTCATATTTTATAATTAATAATTATAATTTATAAAGTAAAAAGTTAACAATATATACTACTAGGCACACTCCAACGCACCATCAATTGATGTAAATATTTTAATCAGACACTAACTTTAACATAATTCTTTTAGGGTATAATAGTTTCCTTATACTATATAGCTTCTTATGCATGTAACCATTCATTTTTTTCTATAGACTTTATGATAAGATCTTGAAATCAAGCTTTAAACTCATTTGTCACTGTGATCTGCATTTTTTCTTTATTTCCTTTCTTTATCTCTTCTCATGATAATTTTTAACTTTCTTAATCAGATCAGAAAAGCTTTTTTTAGGTTATGGAAACACTAATTTGAAAGATATATGCACCTCTATATTTACTGAAGCATTATTTACCAAGATATGGAAGCAACTTAAATGTCCATCCATAGATGAATGGAGAAAGATATGGAATACTACTTAGCCATAAAAAAGCATGAAACCTTGCCATTTGCAACAACATGGATGGATGTAGGTATAATGCTAAGTGAAATAACTCAGAGAAACACATACCATATGATCTCACTCATATATAGAATTTAGGAAACAAAAACTTCCTTTCTTGGGTGGCAGCAAGAGCAGAGAGAGCACTCTGAAGGCCTTGGGCACACTGGGAAAGTACAAGGTAGTAGGATGCCTCTGGCTCACCCCCAAATGCCGCACTCCACCCCTCTATTGAATGCAGATCTTTGCACCTGATCATGTTGTCGCCAAGTCCTGCTTCTCGTACTTTGTGTCTCAGCTAAAGAAGATGAAGAAGGCTTGGGGGAAATCGTCGACTGTGGACAGGTGTTGAGAAATCCCCCTTGAGAGTGAAGAACTTTGGCACCTGGCTGTGCTCAGACTCCCACAGTGGTGCCTACAATCTATAGTGGCAGTACCAGGACCTGACCACTGCAGGCGCTGTCTCCCAGTGCTACTGAGACACTGCACCCAGCCCGCTCCATCCAGATCATGAAGGCGGAGGAGATTTCAGCCAGCAAGTGCCACCAGCTGTCAGCCCAGCAGTTCCCGGACTCCAAGATCGAGTGCCTGCTGCCCCACTGGCTCCTGCGTCACCAGCACAAGCCATGCTGCACCACCAAGAGACCCAACATGTTCTTTTAGATGCAGAGCCTCCCTGCCCCCAATAAACTCCTTGGGCCAAAAGAGAAAGAAAGAGAGAGAGCGAGAGAGAGAGACAAAAAAACAAAAAAAAAAGGAACAAAGAAAAAGACAAACCAAAAAGCAAACTCTTAACTATAGAAAACAAACTGATGGTTACCAGAGGGGAGATGGTGGGGGGATGGGTGAAATAGGTGAAAGGGATTGAAACTAAATTGTTATGATGAACACAAATAATATATATAATTGTTCAATCAACACTGTACACCTGAAAATAATAGAACATTCTATGTTAACTATAATGGAAGTAAAATTTAAAAACTAAAAATAAAACATAAAAATATGAAATAAAATAAAATTTAAAAAGATTTTTTTAAATATTTATTTATTTTGAGACAGAGAGAGAGAGAGAGAGAGAGAGCATGGGGGAAGATCAGAGAGAGAGGGAGAGATTTCTTACTCTACACATATCCAAAGGCAAGGGAATCAAAAACAAATATGAACTATTGGGACCTCATCAAGATAAAAAGCTTCTGCACTGCAAAGGAAACAATCAACAAAACTAATAGGAAACGGATGGAATAGGAAAAGATAGTTGCAAATGACATATCAGATAAAGGGCTAGTATCCAAAATCTATAGGAACTCACCAAACTCCACACCCGAAAAACAATCCAGTGAAGACATGGGCAGAAGACATGAACAGACACTTCTCCAAAGAGGACATTCAGATGGCCAACAGACACATGAAACGATGCTCAGCATCCCTCATCATCAGGGAAAACAAATCAAAACCACACTGAGATACCACCTCATGCCAGTCAGAGTCGCTAAAATGAACAAATCAGGAGACTCTAGATGCTGGCTAGGATGTGGAGAAATGGGTACTCTTTTACACTGTTGGTGGGAATGTAAACTGGTACAGCCCCTCTGGAAAACAGTGTGGAGGTTTCTCAGAAAATTAACAATAGAACTCCCCTATGACCCAGCAATAGCACTGTGAGGAATTTACTCAAAGGATACAAGAGTGCTGATGCATAAGGGCACATGTACCCTAATGTTCATAGCAGCACTCTCAACAATAGCCAAATCATGGAAAGAGCCTAAATGTCCATCAACTGATGAATGGATCAAGAAGGTGTGGTTTATATACACAATGGAATACTAACTACATGGCAATGAGAAAGAATGAAATCTGGCCATTTGTAGCAACGTGGATGGAACTTGAGGGTGTTATGCTGAGTGAAATAAGTCAGGCAGAGAAGGACAGATACTATATGTTTTCACTCATATGTGAAACAGGAGAAACTTAACAGAGGAACATGGGTGAGGGGAAAGGGAAACAATAGTTGGGAAGAGGGAGGGAGGCAAACCATAAGAGATATTTAAAAAGTGAGAACAAACTGAGGGCTGATGGGGGTGGGGAGAGGGAAAGGAGGTGATGGGCATAGAGAAGGGCACTTATTGGGATGAGCACTGGATGTTATATGAAAACCAACTTGACAATAAACTATATTTAAAAAAGAGAGAGAGAGAGAGAGAGGATAGAGAGAATCCAAAGCAGGCTCCTCTCTGTCAGCGCAGAGCCCAGGCATGGCTTGATCTCACAAACTGCAAGATCATGACATGAGCTGAAATGAAGTCAGATACATAATTGACTGAATCACCCAGGCGCCCCAAAAGAGAAAAGCTTTTAAAAAAAATGTTGACTATAGTTCATACATGATGTTCCTGTTTCAGGTATACAACATAGTGATGCAACAACTCTGTGTGTGTGCTATGCTCACACGTGTGACTACCATCTGTCCCTGTGTAATGCATTTGCAACACCATTGATGGTATTCCCTGTGCTGTACCATTTATCCCTGTAACCTGTTTATTCCATAACTGGAGCCTAGAGCTCCCACTCCCCTTCACCAATTTTGCCCATCTCCCACTCCCACCCCTCAGGCCATCATGTTTGTTCTTTGTATTTATAGGTCTGATTCCGCTTTTTTTTTCTTGTTTGTTTATTCAAGCTTTGTTTTGAAGAGTTCATCCTAATAAATTTCTGCATTATAAAGAATGTTGTATAAACATGGCTTATCTTGACATGCCAGCCAATATGTGAGATTTCTATACATGCTTTTATAGCTGTCTCTTCATAATGATTATTTAACAAGCTAGTATTTATTGGGTACTTACTATTCAAGAAGTACTGCTCTAAGTACCATGTATGTATTAAGTCATTTAATCCTTATAGCAGCCTTATGAGGTAGGAACTGTTAAAATCCTGGTTTCACAGCTGATAAAACTGAAAGACAGAGAAGTTGATAATTTACCTCAGGCTTCATGTCTGGAAAGTGGAGAAACAGAGAGTTGACCCCAGGCAGACTGGCTCCAGAGCCTTAACTGTTCATCACTCTGCACCACTTATGTTAGCTGATGTAGCCCAGAGAAAGCAGGAGGGATGCTGACTCTTGAGTGTGGACTGCTGAGCAATGTAACAGGAGACAAGAACAGAATGGAAAATTTGCTCCCTGCTTGATACGTGACATGTTTCCCAAAAGTACAGAACTGTGAGAGACTTTAAATTTTCCTTAGTCATAAAGTATGTGCACAAGGAGGAAGAAGAGAATTTGAAAGGCTCTGTGTAGGGATATCTCAGTGGCTCAGTCAGCTGGTGTCGGACTTCAGCTCAGGTCATGGTGTCACGATTGTAAGTTCAAGCCTCACGTCGGGCTCTATGCTGACAGCTCAGAGCCTGGATCCTGCTTCGAATTCACCGTCTCCCTCTCTCTCTGCCCCTCCCAGGCTCACACTCCATCACTCTTTCTCTCTCAAAAATAAACACTAAAATAATAAATAAATAAATAAATAAATAAATAAATAAATAAATAAGCAAGCTGTGTGTAACAGATGGCTGCATCAGCACTATAACCTCAGTGTTTAGCACAGGCTTGCCTCATACATGTAGTTGCTGAGTAAACCACATTAAGTTTTGTTACATGCTACCTGATTTGTTTTAGTGAAAGCTCTTTTGTGGATGTTAAACTTACAGCAGGTTTTGTGAGGCATTTCTTTTCCAGGAAGCCTCACACTTAAAATACCCTCTGTGTATCCAATGATAAGTGCTATTATAAGCAGTTTAAAATTTCTTTGGAGAACACCCCCTCTGTTAAGAAAAAAAATAATAAGTTAAATATTTGGTAAATAACCTTTCTCCTAGAGAAAGAAGCTAGGGATTTTCTCTGGACCAGGGAAAATTGTCTTTCCTTCATCTATCCCCTTGAGAATCTTAGTTCAGAACTGACACCATTCATCATTCAGCGTCATGACCCCATTTCTTTTCCCATTCAGTACTTCACCTGAGAGGGAAAATGTTCTTTCTGGTCTTCTGCAGAGTGCATTTTGAAAAGGGAGCACACTACCAGTAAAATTCACATCTCAGGTTAAGATTGTATCCTTGGCATTGTAATGTGATATTAGCAAAAGTACTTTTATAATCCTACCTGCCGACGATTAACATCTATAAATGGAAAGATCACATGAATCCAAAATTACCCAAGTCTTGGAAAGAGTTTTTATCATAGATCTTCCTTTAGCAAAGGGTCTTTTCTCTACCAACTTCAAAAAAAAAGTTCAGTTTGAATAATCTCTGATGATGTAATCAAACAGATTTATCCATGTCATAAAAATAAACCAACACACTTGGGAATTTAAAGTCACATTATCATAGTCAACAATAATGTTTTATACACTTCAATTTCTTTTAAGAGGATAGATCTTATGCTAAGTGTTCTTACCATAATAAAATTTTAAAAATACTTTCAAAAAATAAGTCACATTACTATAAATTCATTAATCTATATGCTGTAATAACAGGAATAATATAAAGAACATAAAAAAACATAAAAAGTAAACTAGGAAAGGGGCACCTGGATGGCTCAATTGGTTAAGCCTCCGACTTCATCTCAGGTCATGATCTCAAGGTTCATGAGATGCAGCCCTGCCTTGGGCTCTGTACTGAGGGCAGAACCTGCTTCGTATCCTCTGTCTCCATCTCTCTCTGCCCCTCCCCTCTCAAAAATAAATAAACATTAAAGAAAAGTAAACTAGGAAAATAAAAACTAAGCTAGAAAAATAATCTAGAATAGGGGCTCCTGGGTGGCTTAGTCAGTTGAGCATCTGACTCTTTATTTCAGCTCAAGTCATGATCCCACAGTCATGGGATTGAGCTCCTGCTCAGTGTGGAGCCTTCTTGGGATTCTCTCTCTCCTCTCCCTCTGCCCTTCTTTCCCACTTGTGAACTCTCACTCTCTCTAAAATAAATAGATAAACATTATATATATAATATAAATAAATAAAAAATATTAGAGAGAGAGAGCACACACATTGTGGGGCTCAATCCCATGAACTATGATGACCTGAGCTGAAATCAAGAGTTGGACACTCAACCAACTGAGCCACCCAGGTGCCCCATAAAAATAGAGTATATACACTAAAACCTTGGTTTGTGAGCATAATTTGTTCCAGAAACATGTTTGTAATCCAAAGCACTTACATATCAAAGCGAATTTCCCCATAAAAAATGATGGAAACTCAGATGATTCGTTCCTCAACCCAAAAATATGCATGTAAAAATGGTTACAATACTGTAATATAATACACAATAATAAAGAAATTACAAAATATAAAGAAAAATAAATTAAGCAACCTGCACTTACCTTTGAAAACCTTCATGGCTAGTGTGAGGGAGACTAGAGAGAGGAGGGTTATTGTGAAGGATGACTTTATCACTAATGGAATCACTGTTATCTACTGGCTCAATGGAATCTTTTTCTTTTTGTGCATCTTTAACAAGGAACCTATCCAAAGACCTAGAATGAAGCACAGCATTCCTAAGCTTACTCTTATCTGGAAAAGCAGAGGGCTGCCCACAGATGTTTTGAAGTGACAGAAATACACTAGTGCCCATTGGGGTCACCTTCCAACATTCTGAAAAAATCACTGATTTCTGCCAAACACCACATCCTGAGACAGAGCATCCAAGCATGGGAGACAATCACCCACAATCCCACAGCGAGACACAGAGAGAACCATTGGCTCGGTTGTGATCATGTGACATTCAGCATCACATGCTATTCATATTTCAAGATATTGCTCGTTTACCAAGTTAAAATTTATTACAAATGTTTGCTCTTCTTGTGGAACACTCACAGAACAAGTTACCCACAATTAAAGGTTTTACTGTGTTTTTAAATAAGAGCCTGTTAGCAGCCTGGATCCTGAAGATGATGGACAGCTGAGAGAAAGCAGTGCCTAAGAGCCATACTACTCATAGGAAACTATGTTCATCAGATGCCTAATGGACAGGTCTAAACACAGTTAAAGGATTGAGTTGGTCTTACAAAACCCTGAAACAACTACACTTCGCTGATGAGTTAGTCACATCTACCTCCTATCAGATTCCTAATGAGGCAGTAAGAAAGAGCAGATGACAAACTATTGGGAAATCTGTATCTTGTGTAGATATGGCACATATATAGATGTAGATATTTGCTTATATAGGCACATGTCACATACCAATTCACAAGTGTGTTTGATATGACTATGTGTGTGTGTTTCTGTAGCTTTCTTGTTCATATTCAAACACAATGCAAATATAGGTAGCATTACCATCTATGTGAGATATAGAAATGTCAAAGTCCTCCTTTGCATATTATGCAGATGTTGAAAACCATGTGTTTATATTTTGTTTAGGGTGTGTGTGTGTGTGTGTGTGTGTGTGTGTGTGTTCTTCTGACAAGAAGTCTTGTTTTAAAAAAAAGAACCAATCCCTTCCTTATTTTCATGTGCTGTTCTTGTTTTCTGAGAGTCTGCAGCTATGCTAAATTATTTGAAGATGAATATGAGCGCATCTTCAAAACACTTCTGCCCCCTCTTTTTGCTCATCACTTAAAGTTGCGAGGAAACAGTCTGTCATTTTCTATACATAGCTCACTCGGCAAAACTTTTGAGGATAAGCAGCATCTCCCAGTGTGGTTGTGTGCCTAACAGGAGAATATTAGCTGAAGCACTTTGTAAATGATAAAGTGTTAAACATATGAAAAGCACTGTTATCATTAGCATTACTTTAAGCCAGCCATGTCATTAAGGGAAAGAATGAAAATTAATATCTATTAAGGACCTAATTATAGCAGAATGCCAAGAACTTTACTAGAAGTTTTACATCTTATCTTATTGAATAGCATTCATAGAGAATACTGCCAGAACTCTTTTCTCCTTTAATGTTTGTTTATTTTTGAGAGAGAGAGAAAGAGAACGAAAGAGCATGTGGGCCTGTGATCGTGGGGGAGGGCCAGAGATCATAAATCTTTATTTGAAAATGAATCATAGTGCCAGTTTATAACAGTTCCCTCTAAATCATTGGTCTGGTGAGATACTTTACTGATCAATGAGTAGTTTATTATGGAACTGTCAGAACTTGGCAAAGCCTATATATTCAGTATTGCATACAAAACCTTAGTATTATTGCTGTGCTATAGTGTCATTGTTATGAACTCTGCTTCCTTTATACCATTGTCAGTTCATTACCATGTCCTAACTCCACACACAGTTTTCAGTGACTTTTATTTGTATCTTTTAACTTGTTCCTGAAGCTGTCTTGGCATCCAGTAATCTTTGGATTTTCAAGGATCTGAGTTGATATTTTTTGCACTCTATGATCATGATTCCTACCCCCAAATAAAATATAGAATTATGTGTGTATATTTCAGTGAGTTGCATGGAAGCATCTCATAAAAATGTGATGACAGGAGTAAATAAAAATTAAGAAAAGCATCCACCAAAATCTTCTCTGGGATTTTGAAGTTGAAGGACATGAGCATGGAGTCAGAGAAAGTCAGGCCATTGAGGCTGTCATTTACTTTCATAGAGCTGACAGTGAATGCATATTAAGAGATCACAAGGAGAGAATTATTATGACTACTATCCATTCATTCAGTTACTAAGTGTTCAGCACTATGATCGATGTCGCAGTGGACTCTCTCCTTGTCCTAACTGGGGAAAAAATACAGAAAGAAATTACCATAACAGCATGATCTTAATATAAGGTATACTGTATCATGATGCAATTGGAGGTTCTGGGGAAAAATGAAACTTATGTTTGGATAGTGAGCCAGCAGCATTTAAATATCTTTAAAGGTACAGAATACCAGGTAGGTCAGTACCCAGCTTATCAAGTGTACTGCCTGTCAGTGCTATTAAGACTAAATAATAGAGATTTGTTAAAGGTAGTCATGCCATGGATTTACTTTATGATAAGGAACTGTACAGAAGTTAGATACCGAGTTCTTTTTATCTTATTCCATGATAGACTTGTAGGGTCAACTTAGTAACATATTATGCGGAGTATGCTGGCACTATTTCCAAAAGATTCAGTGAGCCAAGAGCAAGTCCACAGTCACAGGGCGGGTACAGTTTCCTGTGTACAGAAACGGAAACTTCTGAATCTCCCACACTGCCACCAGAGGTCAGGCACCGGGTGGGAGGAGAGGGCACTCTCCCAGACAGGAAGTGTTGTATTACCCAGGGAAGCACCAGAACCACAATCCCTGTCCTCTCTTCCTGCAAGCAGCATATTGCTGGCTGAGTAGATTTGAAGGGAGGACCTCAGAAATGTTCTGCCCTCGCAAAGGTATGTGTAAGTGCTCTCAGCTTTAAAGAAGTCATTTTGGAAAGTCAGATAAGGCTGGCTTTGTGCTATATTTTCAAAATCCAGATAAGCTATAAGGAAATATTGGTTACTGCCTCTCAAAAGGGAATGTTTGATAGGGGAGGTCCAGAGGAAGTAAACTGTGCTGAAATACTAAATCTAAATATAGGATCTAAAAAAGATTTTTGGTGCAGGTACATTATTTGTCCCTGATTTGCTAGAGGTACTGCTGCTGACTATGATTCTATCAGGAGTTGCTCCCAGAAACAGATTTAGACATAGTGATTTAGGGTTTGTTTTCATGTCCAGTGACCACTTATAACAAATCGTTAGTGACTTCTTTTCATGCATTCACAGGAAATCGTTTGCCTATAAGGTTTCCACATTGTCTTACCTTGCCCCTAACGGAAAAATTGTGCACAGCTCTGGTAATAATAGTGATCAAGTCACATGCTTAAAATTTATCACTACTGCTTTGGGTTTTTCAAAGACTAATACATTTCATTAGGCTTTCCTAACCATCTGCTTAACACTTTGCTTAAATGTATTTGTTTTCCTCCAGCATTTTATTCCTTTAAGTTCTCCAGAGAAATTAGGAGAGAAATAGGAGATTTTTGTCTTTTTTTTTAAGTTTTGGGCAAACAAGTCAAAATAACGGATCGACCTGTACTTTTAAATGGAAGGAATAAAGACATAAAAAGATCTGAAGCATGTAAGTAACCTCTTTGATTTTTAATGGCACGCAGCAGATGGAATTCATTATTGACTTTTAAAAATGAAATTGCTCTGCATTATTATTTATTTATAATTTTGCCTTTCTAAAGAAGTAATTACCATTACTAGGTTAGTTTTTCCTCAATCACAGCAACTATGTGACAACATAAGAATGTAAAATATAGTTTACCACTTAGTCATGAGATTTAATGATGTTGAGGATATTATCTCTTTCAAGTTAGTAATCAATTCATGATCATAATGCACAGCTAAAAGGTTGAGTATCTTTTTATTTGAGTAATTTCAAAAGTAGTTATTTCATATTATAGGGCAATTTATGTATGAAATTCTTATTACAGAAACAGAAATGTTTTTAATTAGAAACAATCTAATTTCATTTTTCCAGTTCAGCACACAGATTTTGTGATGGTAATCATGATATGTGCAAAATGCCCAAGTAAAATATTTAGATGATTAGTTTCAGCTCAAACAACTTTTTAATTTTAATCACAAATTCTAAAGCTTTTAAGTCATCAAGGAAGTTGATAACCAGTCATAACCAGATTTAATTTCCAAGCATTGCCCAACATTTAATCATTACATTTAGTTCAAATTTGAGAAATACTAAAAGTGTCTAGTTTTCAGTCTTCATGATTTAAAAAATATGCAGGAATGGAAAAATCTTCAGTATTAGACATGAAGCTATCAGGAGAGCCGGTACAGACTGGGTTCAGACCACCTTTGAATTTCAGTGAAGGTCCTGAAATTAGATCCCTCCTCCATTCTTCTACCTCTGCTCCAGACCATCCTCGCCTCCCTCAGCTGCTTCCTCCTATCCTCCTCTTCCTCCTCCTCCTTTCTTTACCATGTACCCTCTTGATGCTTGCACACTAAGACATCTTTTTGCACAAATGGATCTGTTTTCTTTAGCAGTGGTCAACACTGTGAGCCTGAAGGATAGTAATTAATATTTCATATACAGCACTTAAGCTTCTTCACCTAGATTATGCATTTTGCTTCATTGTACCCACCCAGAGGCACTTAATAAATGTTTATCTATTGTCTAGTAAGGTTGTGTTGACTTATTTTCAGAATTTTCATACCCTCTGCAGTTACCAATACTGTATTTCTTTGATTCTAAGATCTGCCTTCCCTCCTCCCCTCCCCCCATTTTAACTTTTTAAAATTGATCAGTGGTGTATCAGGGTTTAATTGGCATGGTTTAATTAATTTTTTAAACTTGGTGGTGCATCTGATAAGGCATGCTGTTCTGGGTATAAAATATGGCGGCAAAAGTGTAGATAAATCTAGTACTTGCATAATATGCTAAAGGCTGTGTGTTTCACATTCCAACAGTTGAAGAGTATTCCTTTTTTGGTATGTGGCCCATCCATCGCCAGTTATTCTCTCCTCACCTCTATTCTCACCCTCACCTTCCTCCACCCTGATTCCCTTGCACTGTGGCTGTACCTGTTCTAGAGCCAACTGTTTTGATTGAGAACCTCTAGAAAATACTCAGAGAATTTTATTAGTGCATTAATTACCTAAATTTAACTGTAGTGAAATGGAAAGTGTACATGTTTTTAAAACTAAAGATGTGGGTTCAAGTTATGGTTCTGTTCCTTAAAACTATGACTACTTAGTGATCCAGTAAGTGTTCTCAGAGCTTCAAATTATACATCTAGGGGCACCTGGGTGGCTCAGTTGCTTAGGGGTCTGACTCCAGGTCATGATCTCATGGTTCATGGGATCAAGCCCCATGTCAGGTTCTGCACTGACAACACAATGCCTGCTTGGAATTTTCTGTCTCTCTCTTTCTCTCTCTACCCCTCCCCTGCTTGTGTTCTCTCTCTCAAAATGCATACATACATACATAAAATAAAGTTATACATCTAAAGAACAAATAATATGAATAACATGAATAATTTCTTCATCTCGAATTGTTAAGACAAGTTGTGAAAACAAAATTGAACCAGTAAAACTATTGAATATGAAATGTATATGGGAGTACTTTATAAACCATGAAATACTATTTACTAATAAATTTTAAGTATCAACATTAAAAAAAAAATTAGACAAGCTTCTGTGTAAGTGGAAATTGGAAGGAGGAAGAAAGAAGAAATTAAGGAATTTGCCCCAAACTAAAGAGAGTGAGCTCTACATTTTAATTATCATTGGAAATAATGATAGGAGGACCCATTAACTCACTGTCTGAATGAGAAGGAGCACTGGGAGACCTCTCTCCAGAGAACTTCCAGCAATCAGAGTCCTAGTTATTTTTGAATCCCCCTGCTGAATGCGTGCCAGTCTCTGAGAGCTTGTAGCCTTTATTGAATTAGCAGAACCGCAGCCCACAGCACCTCCGTGGCATTAAAAATAAAAGAGTTACTTAGATTCCCAAATTCCTTTCCTATCTTTGTTCCTTCCACTTAAGAGACAAATCGATCTGTAAATTACAGTAAGGCTTCTTTGGCTTTAGAAAATGTAAGTATGTTTAACAGTGGGTTTGGGAATCATTGTATGATAAAGAATTTTGTCTAATTCCCCTGACTTTTGGAGGAAGACATGGTGGATTGATTGCCAGAAGTTAGTATCTTTCTGCATTTGTTTGCTTTAATTTCTTGGTCTGGTCAAAGCAACCAAACCCTAGTTTATTGTCTGTTGGTCCCCAGTGCTATTTATTTACCAGGCGCTGTTATACATAAGGACATAAACTAAAATGGAATTTTCACATGAACATACATTTTAATAGAGCTTTACCTTACACAGAAAGAAACTTCTAGGTATAAGCTAATGCCCACTGAAAAAATTACTATGAATCCTAATAGTAATTGTGGAAAGGGTCCCACTCTCTGGTTCCAAATATTCAGGAAGGGGAAATGATACAAAATGATACAAAATCAATTGAGTCACATAGTTACTGCCATAGTCAGGACCCCTTTCCTGCCATAAAATGGACTTCAAATATTTTCAGCTTGAAATTTCATCTACAATTCACCAATGAGAAATTAACTGCATAGAAGAACATAGGTACCGTTGCATAGAAACCAAAAGAGTTTTATTTTCATTTAAACTGTTTAGGATATTTGCATGTGTTTCAGCATTCTCTCATACTTTTATTTTATTGGCTTTCACAGTTTCAAGAGCTTAATATTAAGTAAAAGATAAATGTAATTGCTGTTTCTTCAAAACAGAGGGAACTTCAATGGTACTTAAAATAGTACTGCTTAATGTAAATTCCATTGCAATAGTGAAGATAGAGTGATAGTGTGTTTTAACACAGGCTGTTTTTTAAAAGGTAGAGTGTGTGTGTGTGTGTGTGTGTGTGTGTGTGTGTGTGTGTTGTTTGTGAGGGTAGGAATACTTTCAAAGGGCCAGAGTAAAGAAAAGAAAGAGGTGCCGTATTAAAGGCACTTGCAGATGTAAAAGGGAGAATTCACAGAGATGGAATTTGGTTAGTACTTGAAAATCACGTTTCCTTTCCTGTCCCTGCCAATGGAGAGTCTTTCAATTTCTCATTTCAATCACTTGACTTCCAGAGACCATAAGTTGTAATTCTAACATGAACATTTGCCCGTTTAATAAAATACAGGGCTTTAAAATTTTTCCTATCTCAATTTATTAGTAACAACAGCAAACATTTACATAGGAGGGACTGACTTGGTGTTAGGCACTATACTAAGTGCTTTATATATATTAACTAATTAACATGTTAATACATTTTAGCATGATGGGAAGAATCATACATTAAGCTGTATTAGCATTCCAATTCATAGAAGCCCCATTTTTAGATGTTCAGGCCAAGAAATATTGGTGTAATTCTAGACTCTTGTTTTTCCTCTCCCACTTTGTATCTTCCCTCCTAGGTCCAAACTCCATCATCTTAGACTACAGCCGCAGTCTAACTAGCATTGCTCCCTGACTGGTCTCCTCACCCTGCCTTTCCTCTCCTCTGCAAAATTTCCCAACTCCCACCCACCCCCCACTCCTGCGGCCCCACCCCAACCAGCAGCTCTCAGCAACACAGCTGGAGGAATACATGAAAACATGAATCTCCTTCTGTCACTCCTGTGCCTACCTCCTTCAAGCACTCCCGTTTCTCTTCAGAAGCTGAAGCTCTCATCACAGCACACAGGGCCCAACCTGATCGCCCCCCTGCATGGGCACACGTGTGTCACACACACACACACACACACACACACACACACAACCTGTTGCCTGTAATGTCCTCCTTGTTCACTCTACTTCAACCACTTGAAGTGGTTGAACCCTTCTTGCTGTCCGTTGAACCCACCAGGCATGCTTCTTTCTCAAGGGTTTTACAGTTTACTGTTCCTCCCTCCCTGGAGGCCTCCCCCATAGGGACTGATGCTGCCATTACTGTCACTTTCCTTAGTCTGGATTCAGAAGTTGACTTTTCAGTGTGACCTTCCCTGGCCACCCTATGTAAAATTCCAAATTTCGTCCGTTCCTTAACAGATCATATTCCTCTTCTCTGCTTTTCTTTTTCCTTAGCGCTTTTCACTAACACATATATGTGTATTTATGTTTATCTTGTTAATTGGAATGCAAACTCTAGGAAGAAGGAATTTTATCTTTTTTTTTTCATATTTGATCACTCATAACAAGAACAGAGCCTGGTATATAACATGTCCTAAATAAATATTTGTTGAATATGTCCTCAGGTCAACTCTGTGCATTAGGCATAATTCTTACCCCCATTTTACAAATGAGAAAGTTAAGGCACAGGAAGATTAAGAATTTGCCTAAGGTCAAACAAGCTTATCAGCAAGTGTCAGAGCCAGTATTCTAGCCCAAGGCCCTGGCTCCAGAGGCTGTGTTCAGACCACTCTGGGGTTCTTATTTAAGTGACTGAGTAAATGAATTGGAAAAATAGAACTATATATAGATCCATCTGTTCACTGGGATTTTCTTCAATATGCTTTCCTTCCAGTTAAATGGAAAATTAATAGTTGTCTAGCTTAAACAGCACAGTAGATATAGCAAAGCCTCTTTACTCCATCACTTGTGGAATTTTTTTTTTCTAAAAAGATGGTATGAGTTTTTAACATAGAAAAACATAAAAACAAATGACCCCAACCCCACCCCTGTAGACTGTCAAACAGCAGTAATAAAGCAACATATGGGAAATGGTTTTTTAAAAAGTTAACAATATGGAGAAGCATAAAATGAAAACCTTTATTGAGTGCCTGCTATGCTCTGTAATAAGTAAGCTCTGGGACTATATATTTGGTAGTACAAGTAAAATCTAACGAGAAACAGGCACATACACAGTTATGATCATGCGATTCTTGGGGTGCTTGGGTGGCTCAGTTAGTTAAGCATCCAACATCGGCTCAGGTTATGATCTCATTGTTAGGTTCATGGGTTCAAACCCTGTGTTGGGTTCTGTGCCAACAGCTCAGAGCCTGAAACCCGCTTCGGATTATGTGTGTGTCTCTCTCTACCCCTCCCCACTTGCATTCTCTCTTTCTCTCAAAAGTAAACATTAGAAAAATTTAAAAAAAATACACTTCTTTAAGTGCCACAGTAGGGTTATATATAATTCTGAGTAGGAATTTAGAAGAAACTCCAAATAGAGATATGCTGAAAGCTGAAAGCAGGGCCTTACAGAGTAAGTTATGGGGCAGGTATGTGAAACCATGAGTGGAGAAGAATTAAGTGTGTCTCAAAGCTGAAGACAGGGGTACATGGCTGGCTCAGTCAGTAGAACATGAGGCTCTTTGTTTTGGGGTCATGAGTTCGAGCCCAACATTCAGCATAGAGCTTACTTAAAAAAGGAGACACATTTTTTGAAAGAAGATGTTGGGGAATGCCGACACGTAAATGTGCCATTTCACAATTTTGCCTTAGGGGATGAGACTAAGAGCGAATATTTTAAAATAACATTTCATATGCTATAGAATAGAAATTACAGGCAAATGAGTTATCCGAACAATAAGTATACACATTTTAAATTCAGTTTGTAAAAGAATATCTTTACCAATTCAAATACATCATATAGGAAATTGTCAGGCTTTTCAGGCTACTTTAATATATTTTTTCATAGGATTCAGGTTGCAGAATATTGAGAAACAAGAACAAGAAATTCTATTCTCCAAGCTGTTATTTGTTTAATATGTTAGGTCAGTTCCAACTTCTTATATGTAAGAGCAAAGCAAAAACAAAACATTATCCTGACTCTGTTTCTATTCAGTGTTTTTTGTCCTTGTGTGTTTCCTCTCCCCATCTCATTCCTCTGAAAAGTCAGGCTTCCAGCAGATCATTTTCTGATTTTACAAGGTCACTATGAACTTCCTGTCATCCAGAATGTTGGCAGTTTGATCTTGCTTAGTGACAGATCGCTTGGTCACTCAGGTCCTCCTTCTAAAAAAGGACACAGTGCTCCTACGCAGTGGTGACTTTATCCACAAGCAACTAAAAAATAAATAAGATATTTGGATAATAAATGTTAAGAAGAAAATAAAGATCATGTGCAATTGGAGTGGGGTAGGGCCGTGGGACAGTGGTCTTTGATATTAATGGGGGGCATGGATGAGAAGGTATCATTAGAGCTGAAACCCAAATGGTGAGAAGCCACATAAGGATTCAGGGGAGTAGCTAACCATGGAGAGGGAGGATAATAAGTGCAAAGATTAGGGGGTGAAAATGAATTCGGTTAAAAGAACAAAAACAACAAAATACCAGGATGCCTAGAGAGAATGGTAATAGTGACTAAATTAAGTCTCAGAGTTAGCCAGTGACTTGATGTATACTCATAATTAAACTTCATTTCTGACTAGGAGCACTGCAGTTGTTATTCTTCTTTACCTGTGTCTCAATCACCAATCTACCATTTCTAAGAGAGAATTACTTAAATTTGCTCTGTCCTGCATGATTTATAATGACCTTTAACATACATTCAAATTTTACATGAAGTTCCTTAATATCCCCATGAAGTAAGCAGGACTAGCATTGTTTCCATTTTATAGGGAAGGAAAAGATGGTTGGTACATGTCACACAAGGTGCTTAGAGAGGCCTACAGCATCACCTGCCCACACCCCCTACTCATCCTGATTGCCCATGCTTCATCAACATTATCAAAAAGCCAAAACTGTCTTTTAGCCCAGATTTGAAATGAACCTAGGGCTCATCGTTGCTGAAAAAAGAAAAACAAAAAGAGTTGGTATAATGAATAAATTAGCTCTAAAAGCACATGAGTGTAGAGCAAGGATCTACACACTCACTTTTTAGCCACATCACTGATTCTGCTAGTGACTAGTTGATGCATCGTATGATGTTCCCTGGCAACTTTAAGTTTTAAGTGGTTCATTCTGGAGCATGGATTTGAATAGGACAGGTTAGTCCAGTGAGAAATGGTAATAACCTGAACTGGGTTAATCACAATTTAGGCCTCCTAGTCCCAGCCACTTTAGTCACCAAGGGGATTCTGCACTATGTCATCAATAATGTTTCTCTATCAGAACCCTCTTGCACGGTTGGTGGGAATGCAAACTCATCCAGCCACTCTGGAAAACAGTGTGGAGGTTCCTCAAGAAATTAAAAATAGAATTACCCTATGACCCAGCAATTGCACTACTAGGAATTTTTCTAAAGAATACAGGAGTTCTGGGGCGCCTGGGTGGCTTAGTCGGTTGAGCGTCCGACTTTCGCTTGGGTCATGATCTCGCGGTTCGTGGGTTCGAGCCCCGCGTCGGGCTCTGTGCTGACTGCCAGCTCAGAGCCTGGAGCCTGTTTCAGTCTGTGACTCCCTCTCTCTCTGACCCTCCCCTGCTCACGCTGTCTCTCTCTCTCTCCTAGAAAAAAAAAAAAAATTAAAAAAAAAAAAAAAAGAATACAGGAGTGCTGATTTGAAGGGGTACATGCACCCCAATATTTAGAGCAGCACTATCAACAATAGCCAAACTATGGAAAGAGCCAAAATGTCCATTAACTGATGAATGGAATACTACTCGGCGACAAAAAGAGAATGAAATCTTTCCATTTGCAACAGTGTGGGTGGAACTGGAGGGTATGAGGCTAAGCGAAATAAGTCAGTCAAAGACAGATATGACATGATTTCACTCATATGTGGAATTTGAGAAACTTAACAGATAACCATAGGGCAAGGGAAGGAAAAAGAAGTAAAAAACAGAGGAGACAAACCATAAGAAACTCTTAAACACAGAGAACAAACTGAGGGTTGATAGAGATGGCTAAAGGGGTGATGGGCATTAAGGAGGGCACTTGTTGGGATGAGCACTGACTGTTCATCAGTGAATCACTGTATTCTACCCCTGAAGCCAAGACTGTGCTGTATGTTATCTAACTTGAAAATTGAAAAAAATCCTTATCTTACTGAAATGATGTCACATGTGACACTTAATTTTTTTAGTTGAACTATATTCTCTTATTTTTCATATGCTTACTTTATTATAAAAGCATATTAGATTATGTGTAAGTTTACTATAGGAATTAGTTATACTTAATGCATATCTTTTTCTTTTCTATATGCTTGAAATTTATACTTTTAAGTTCATATCTTTTCAAGTACTAATCTACCTATAATTTTCAGGGTTAAAAAATTCTTTTGTATCATGAAGTACTATCTTGCTCTGTTCAAGGTTGTGTGTGTGTGTGTGTGTGTGTGTGTGTGTGTGTGTGTGTGTTGTTACATAAATTCTTACAAGGAAAAAAATTAATGGAAAAATCAATCTACACATGTAAGAAATATCTCAATGTTGAAACTATCAAGCTCTCTTAAAAGCCCACTTATTAGAAGCAAGTGAAGGTTATGCAGTTAAACACATATTATGCCATTTAATTCTAAAAATCTATTAAGTAGAAGTATGACATTTGCTGTCTCAGCCTGTTCACTAAAAAGACCTTTTGACCTTTTGTAATTTGTGATGGTTAAATTGAAGTCTTTTTAAAAACTAGTCTTTCTGGTTTTTGGTTTTGGTTTGGTTTGGTTTTGCCTCTGGTAATTTATACAATGTCATTCTCTGTATGACATGGCCATGATTGAGGTTTGGTGGTTTTTCCCTTTTAATTCAGTCTTTTTCATAGTTTTAAATTCATTTGCTTATTTTTGCTTTGGTCTTGTGGTTTCTTAACACTTTCTCTGTTTGGATGATTAATTGTGGTTGTAATTTTTTTTTTACTTTAAAAGTGTCTAATTTTCTTGGTAAAAACTCTTCAGATTTATTAAACTTGTGGTAGTATTTAAGAATGTCTTAAAAAAAAAAGAATGTCTTTTTTTTTCTCTACTTTTTCTTCCAAGTCTCAAGGCTGATTTTCTGATTTAACATATGTATATTCTAGTAATAAAAAAAAACACCACCACCACCAACTCTGAAACTTGAGGAAAAGATCTCATGGTTATACATGGTGAATACTGGTGTTGTGATACTTTTCTCAGTTTCAGACACATTAGATAAATTTAATAATGTATAATTTATAAATTCTCTAAAACATTTACAGTTCTAATTTTCATCATATAAATATTTCAGACCAATTTTTAAATTTATATGATTAACATTTTAAATGCAACATGATAATGTGTTCAATAACTTTTTAATTATTTTTAGAAATATTTATTTATTTTGAGACAGAGACACAGAGGGAGAGCACACATGTGCCCATGTGTGAGTGGGGGAGGAGCAAAGAGAAAGGAAGAAAGAGAAATGAAGGCTCCACAGTGTCAGCCACGAGCCTGGGACTCGATTTCACAAACAGAGAAACCATGACCTGAGCCAAAATCTAGAGTTGGGTGCTTAACGAACTGAGCTACCCAGGCACCCCAGTTTAAATAATAATTAAAAAACCTTTTTTTCAATGTTTATTTTTGAGAGACAGAACATGAGTGGGGGAGGGGCAAAGAGAGGGAGACACAGAATCTGAAGCAGGCTCCAGGTTCCAAGCTGTCAGCACAGAGCCCAACACAGTGCTTGAACTCACAACCCGTGAGATCATGACTGAGCCTCAGTCAGACACTGAACCAGCTGAGCCAACCAGATGCCCCATAAATAATAATTCTAAAGGGCTAACACACATTTTGCTTTTATCACTTTACAATTGCAAATCCTGAAAAACATAAAATGCTGAAACCCTTTTTCTTCTTTATGACTTGACTCTTTTCTCCAAATAGTTCTCTGTCACATCATCACCACATGTATCTCAAAGTACATGACCATGTTATTCAAACAACTGAATTTGAGGCAACTCTGATAAAGAATGTCTTGTTACGCAAAATTGGATCAGAGCACATGCAGAAAGGGAATAGTTTGGGACAGACAGAAAACATGGTATTTCAAAAGAAAACTTGGTTTCTCATCCACTTCTTAAGATATATATTCTCATGCTGGAACACAAGCAAGAGAGCAGTCCTGAATTATCTAACTTCTGGCATTTGGAAAGAGTAGTCTTCAACATGTCCTTTTTTTTTTTAATATTGAGATCACTGATCTTTTTTTTTAATGTTTTATTTATTTCTGAGAGAGAGACAGACAGACAGACAGCATGAGCAAGGGAGGGTCAGAGAGAGGGGGAGATACAGAGTCTGAAACCGGTTCCAGGCTCTGAGCTAGTTGCCAGCACAGAGCCCAACATGGGGCTCCAACCCACAAACCGTGAGATCATGGCCTGAGCCGAAGTCGGACGCTTAACCAATTGAGCCACCCAGGCGCCCCAACCTTCAACATGTTTTTAAATTCCATTGAAATCCTTGCTCTTTTGAAATATACTTTTTACTATTGAGAATCTCTAGCAAAAATAGTGGAAAAAGATTACTGTTTTACAGTGGGACCATTAAATGCTAGGTTAGGGAATATGGACTTTTTAAAACAGAAAAAGTTGGAACACTAGGTGATAAACTTATATTTGTGTTTTACATCAACCCTACTATTGTGAAATATATTACTCTTGAATCAATGTATAGATGAATGATGATGATGTCATCTACATATAAAGATGGCAAAAATGATAAGGAATCAAAATCCAATTCTTTTAGAGCATCTGCTTTCTACTTCTCCCCTGTGACCAAGAAATAATCACACTGATATTTAGTTCTTCCATTTCTAGAAGGGAACTTACTTACTGCCTTTCACTGATGGTCAAAAACTCATGCCACTTAGTAACAAAGAAAATAAACCTGAAAAGACCACCAGTTGCTGGTACAATTCTTAACTTGCAAGAATTATCCCTAAAGCTTTTGCCATTATAGGTCACAGGAAGGGTAGAGGTAGAAGTCACAGGGGATATGCCAGCCACCCCTTCTGAAGGTCTATAGTGTTGGATTTAGGATTTCCCACACTACTATTGTTTTTAATGTTTATTTATTTTTGAGAGAGAAAGAGCGTGAGCAGGGGAGAAGGAGAGAGAGAGGAAGACACAGAGTCTGAGGCAGCCTCCAGGGTCCAAGCTGTTAGCATAGAGCCCAACATGGGGCTCAAACCCATGAACCGAGAGATCATGACCTGAGCCAAAGTTGGACACCTAACCAACTAAGCCACCCAGGTGCCCCTCCCATACTACTATTACTTAGGGTGATTTACTATAAGGAATTCTTAACTGGACTTCTAACCTATCCTCTTTTTCCCTGCCCTTCCAACCCATTATCCACACTGCCATCTTAATGATCTTTCTGGAACATAGAACTCGTTGGTTCTCTCTTAAAACCCTCAAAAGATTTACCATTTCCCACTAGATATATTCCAGCCTCCTTACCCTGGAACACACCATTCATAGTTTAGAAGCTATCTTCCTAGCATTTTCTGTGTTCTGTGTCCTATTTAAGGTATGTCTATCCATTGGATTGTTCTAAGAGTTTAATGAGAAAACGTATATAGAGCACTTAATAATAACTAGTATTTCCTGAACACTTACTGTCTTACCAGGTTTCAAGGACTGGCCTGGGTACTTATGTGTATTCTTTCATTTAATCTTCATATAACCCCATGAGGTGTAGATGTTTTATAATCTCAATTCTCTAAACAAAGAAACAGATTTTGAGAGGCCAGGCAACTTGCCCAAGGTCACACCTATAGACAGAAATGGAGTTGTAATTTTATCCATGCAACTCCAAAGCCAGTGCTTTTATAGACTGACTGTTGCCTGGCACATTTCCAGGTGTACAATTCGGTTTGATTAAATATTCATTTTTCAAAACCCATTACTATAAAACTTACAGTATCTGGAAGATGACCTTCTTTTTCTTGTTTCTACTGCCCACCAAGGTTAACTGATAAACCACGTCTTTGACATTTTCTGAATGTCCCAGGCACTTCTGTGCTGTCCTCCTTTATGTTCCACTCACCAAACCACAGAGCAATAATCTGTTGAAATGTCTAATCCCTCTGATCAGTTGGCAGTTCCTTGGGTGCAGGCACCGTATCTTCATGCCTTTGTATTCTCAGAGCAGGGTGTGTGCAACACCCAACAAATGCTGAACAGATGAAGTGATGCAAGCTCTGAACAGAATTTCAAAATATGTGGGGCTTTGCTCTTTCTCAGAAGAATCCCTACTCCTACTTAAGGTGCAACTGACCCTTCAAATAACGCTCAGTCAGATCTTATGGAGCGCAATCAGACTTATGGAGGTAAAAAAAGGAGTGAAAAGAAGACAAAATTGTCCTCTTTTCCCTCCATAAAATTGAGGGATTTTCCTACCAAAGGAGAGAAGATAACATTTAGAATTAGTGTTATTTAAAATTTGGAATTCAAATTCTGTTAAAAGTTTAAATTCTCCAAAAAAACAATAGTCATGCCTCATGCTAAATTGGCTAAGACTCATCTTGTGTTGTGCCCCCTGCCCTGCCCCAATCCTTTTTACTTTTCCCAGAGTTATACATATGCTCATTCCCTGTTCCACAGTTTAGTGAAGTTAGGAAACACTCCTAAATTCTAACATCTGAGAGCAGAAGGGAGATGAACTGATAGGCATGTGGCCACTGCATGAGTCAGGGAAAGTCCCAGAAACGGAGGTTGGATCTTCTGACTACCAGTCTCGGGCTCTACTTTCATGTTCCCTGAGGAACCTGGTGAAAATAGAGCGTGGTGCAGCTGCAAAATAAATCAGTCATTGCTAGTGTTCATATTCTGTTTTTCCATGTTTAATAGAATAATCATTTAAACTCATGAATATTTATGTTCTGTTGGTTAGCATATAATAGTATGTCAAGAACACCAACACAGAAATTATTCTTGAATTTACATTATCCCTCCAAGTAGAGAGAGTCCACATCTACCAGCATAAAAACATGTGTTAGATTATAAAATAAGTAATATTTATTGACTATCATTATTCTTTATGAAGAGGAGGGCAAACATTATTTTTAATAAACTCTTTTTTTTTTTTTAATTTGTGTAGCAGGATCCTCCATCCCTGAGAGATCCAACAACTCTAAGGTCTAGAGCAGATATGACCTAAGTACAGTATGATATATCTGTAAATTATAATCTCATGTCTTAAGGGAGCGAAACCCCCTACCTCTATCTGTAAATTTGAGGATGAGCTGTAAAATCTCACCTGTTTGACCTCCTTTGTCTCCTTTTTTATTTTGGGAAAAATGGTGGCTTTGGTTTCTCTGCAGAGAGAAAAGTCAGCTAATACCTGGGGTTAGTTCCTTGTACTCTTGCCTTCCAAGTTTGCACTAGCAGACAAGTCACTGAGCCTCTCCTTTGCACATCTGCAATATGGGGATAACGTTACTCTCCTTCCCCCCAAGATTGTGGCAAAGATTAATGGCATCTGTGTAAACATGGGCTTAAATTCTAGAATCCCAGAACTGAAAAGGACCTTTCCAAGGTGAATCTACCTCCCCATATTTTCAGCCAAGAAAACTGAGATGCAGGAATGGTAAATGCTTTGCCCAAGACCATTTGGCCGGAGTCATAAATCTGAGCCTAGAAACCAAATCTTTTGCTTGAGTGTGTTTTGTTTTTATTTTTATTTTTTTCACTTGATAGGCACAGCAGAACTGATATACTCATGGGAGGAACATAAAGACTATGAGAGAATGAGCTGAAAGAGGAAGTAGGCTTTTTACACAAAGTAACATGACAGCAGATGAGAAAAGAGGAAGGTACAAGGAAGAAAATTTATTGGAGTGTTCATAGCAGATGAAGCATACATTAAAAAGTTAAAACTTTAATTACCTGATTTGTATTACGTAGTTAAAATATCGTTTAAGGGTATTCTCAAATTAGCAAAAACACATTCCTTCCTTTTCCTGTTTCTAGTACGCTTCTAATTCTTGGACTTGGCAGATCTTAACAATAAGCAGCAAATCCCTGCTGTAACTGCATTGCCACCTGTGCTGGATGGGGGTGTAGGGGGTCAGTGAGGACGTTCAAGGGGGCTAACCTGAGAGTAGCTACTTGGATGAGATGAGGAGTACTGGTGAGACCTCAAAGCTTCAACTGAATTTGTAAGTCATCTTGCAGATACCCTCCTAAAACATTTACATCCCCGTAAATTACTTCAGTGACAATAATTCTGCATTTCTTCTCCCATCCTATCACCTATCACCTTTGACTGGTGGTAGAGAGGTAAAAGAAAGTGTAACTGAGAGCTTAAAGCCCTTAGGAAAAGGCCAGCCTTGTTAGGATTTGAGTAGTAGATTCCAAAGGCCATTAAGTGCCAGCAGTCAAGAGAAGCTTATTAAAAGTGTGTGTGTGTGTGTGTGTGTGTGTGTGTGTGTGTGTGTGTGTGTGTGTGTGTGTAAGAGAGAGATGCTAGAAACAGCCTTCGGTTACTTTGTTTTTTTGCTTAGAGGTATAAAGGTAACCAATTAAAATCCAACATGTACTACCGTTGGTTTCATGCTGTAGGACTTGATGTTGAATGCTGCATCTCATGGGTGTTAGGGATGACAAGTCCAATTGCAGCCTAGGATTAGCAGGCGCCACAATCTACAACAGTGGAAAGGTGGCAGAGCTGGAAACTGAGAACCTAAATTCAAGTTCCTACTCTGAAGGAAGGGAAGTGCATTTGTTTTCCAGTAAAGACCCCTGATTACAGTCCCATAAAAACTGTCTTCCTCTTGTGGAAGAAATCTAGAAGTAGACAATCACTAGTATAAATTCAGGATGTCAAGTCTCTTTAAAGTTTTCTCCACCCTCGGGGCGCCTGAGTGGCTTAGTCGGTTAGGCGTCCGACTTTCGCTTAGGTCATGATCTCACGGTTCGTGGGTTCGAGCCCCGCGTCGGGCTCTGTGCTGACTGCCAGCTCAGAGCCTGGAGCCTCTTTAGGTCTGTGACTCCCTCTCTCTCTGACCCTCCCCTGCTCACGCTGTCTCTCTCTCCTAGAAATTAATAAAACATAAAAAAAAAAAAAAATTAAAAAAAAAAAAAGTTTTCTCCACCCTTTCCTCATGGTTCTCTGAGGCTATAGCTCTGGCCCTCACATCCATCCTCCGGACAGGAGGAAAGCAGGGGCAGGAAGGAATGGCACCTGTATCAGTAAAGCAAAATTTCCCAGAAGCCTCTAAGAGAATTCAGGTCATGTCTCAGTGTTCAGAATTATGTCACAGGGCTACCTAGAAAAATAAAGTGAAGAAATACCTTTATTTTTGCAAAGCATATTGTTATTTCAAACAGAATTAGGAAGGAAGAGGGAGGAATGGATATCAGGTAGTCAGCAGATCTTCCTAAGTAAGAAATCACTAAGTAACTATATAACCTCAGAAAAATTGTTTATTTGCTCTGCCTGTATCATTTTCTTTTTTTTTTTAATGTTTTATTTATTTCTAGGAGAGAGAGAGAGAGAGAGCGCGTGAGCAGGGGAGGGTCAGAGAGAGAGGGAG
>NW_024081496.1:595073-685936 GCF_003009895.1 Hyaena hyaena | reverse complement strand
CACCCCTGCCTGTATCATTTTCTAATGTATGAAATGGATATCATGAATATCAGATCTATCTTAACTCTCTGCTCCCCCTCCCCGAATTCCCAGCATTGATTAAGGGAAAATAAATGAGGGTTTTAGCAAATCAAAAGCTAAAAGTAGTAGATAAATAAAACATAGTTTTATTAAGAAGGTAATAGAAAGGAAGGAGTTGTATGTATTAGAAGAAGAATGGGGGGCGCCTGGGTGGCTTAGTCGGTTAAGCGTCCGACTTTCGCTTAGGTCATGATCTCGCGGTTCGTGGGTTCGAGCCCCGCGTCGGGCTCTGTGCTGACTGCCAGCTCAGAGCCTGGAGCCTGCTTCAGTCTGTGACTCCCTCTCTCTCTGACCCTCCGCTGCTCACGCTGTTTCTCTCTCTCCTAGAAATAAATAAAAATATTAAAAAAAAAAGAAGAAGAAGAATGGTAATGCATATTTCTGCTTCTCTAGTCATTAGTGAGAGTAAAATAAGCATAAATTAACTAAATGTCCATGTTGGGCATTGTAACAATACACTAATAGGCAATAAAAACTTAATTTTAAAATATACTAACTTCAAGGGCACTTGAGTGGCTCAGTCTGTTAAGCATCCAACTTTGGCTCAGGTCATGATCTCGTGGTTTGTGAGTTCGAGCCCTACATTGGGCTCTTGCTGACAGCCCAGAGCCTGGAGCCTACTTTGGATTCTGTGTCTCCCTGTCTCTCTCTGCCCCTCCTCCACTTGTGCCCTATCTCCGTCTGTCTCTCAAAAATGAATAAACCTTCAATTTTTTAAAACATATCAACTTCAAATTATTCTCATGGTTCATAAGCTGTATGAACTCTTACCATTTGCCTATAGTGCAACCCAAATGTGGTCTCAGAGGATCTGAAAGTAAACCAAGTGATGTAACTCTCATCATTTTGTTTAATGTTTTTATTATTTATTTTTGAGAGAGAGACAGACAGTCAGAGCATGAGTGGGGGAGGGGCTGAGAGAGAGGAAGACACAGAATCTGGAGCAGGCTCCAGGCTTTGAGCTGTCAGCACAGAGCCCAACGTGGGGCTCGAACCCACGGACTGTGAGATCATAACCTGAGCTGAAGTTGGACGCTTAACCGACTGGGCCACTGAGGCACCCCATCTCATCATTTTTAAAAATAAGATTTTGTGGGGCTCCTGGGTGGCTTAGTCCATTAAGTGGCCTGTTTAGGCTCAGGTCATGATCTCACTGTTCATGAGTTCGAACTTTGGGCTCTGTGCTGACAGCCTAGAGCCTGGAGCCTGTTTCAGATTCTTTCTCCCTCTCTCTCTGCTCCTCCCCCACTTACGCTGTCTCTGTCTCTCTCTGAAAAAATATTTTTAAAATAAGATTAAGAGAACTTCAGGCTTTTCTAGTGAAAAACATTTTTCCTTTGTTGGGATGACTGTGTTCTATGTTGAAATGTATTTTCCAGTAGATTAATATATTAACATTTTTTTGTTTCAAGAGTATTACTATATAACCAAAATTAGAATTTAAGTTAAAAGTCAGAGATCATCTATCTAGTAACTTGAAGCCACCCATAGAGTAACTTTTTCTTATAGACCCCAAACCAGAAATAGCCGAGTAGTCTATCAATTAAACCTATCAGGAGCAGCGGAACTGCAAAGCCACACGACTAACAACCCGTTTCTTAAGAGGCAGCGTAGCCATAAATTAGTAAGGCACTCAATTCATTGAAAGGTTTGAGACCACTATGTAGAGGCATCCTTTTATTTTTAACCTACTGAGCTGTTTTCTTTATTTCAGTAGCTATCATATGACTATGGGGTACAGTGAATAGAGGCAGGGACCAGCAGACTTCTTGCTTATTATATGTGGATCACTGCTGCACCGATATTCAATAAATGCTTAGGAAAGATAAATGGGAATTGCTGAAAATAATCTGTAGCATTACCTTCTGAAAAAGATCATACCAGTTCCTTTTAGAGGATTTTCCTCTGGCCTTTTGCTGTATGACATAGGACCTGACCTTAAGCATGAGGCCTAGAAAACTATACCATGGAGTTAACAGAGCACAGATGCTTCTGGATCAAGGGAAGTGGTTATCAGGCAGGGAAATCATTGGAGAAGGAGAAAATACTAAATATCTCACATACTGGTTCAATAATGAAAGCTAAGGAAGATCAACATGTGAGTGGGAAGAGATGAGGGGCAGAGAGGAAAACTGGAAGACTGGAAATGTTTGAACTTTTTTACACTGGAGTCTGCAGGTACACAGTTACAACCTGTAGTATTATACAGTGATGTTTGACAGCACTTCGTGTGTATATTAACCAGTTGCTGTGTTTATGTGTACAGATGGAATATGAAATTAAGAAGGCAAATTAAATGACTTCAGAAATATGCATCCTTGAATTGCCTATGCATCTCATTTTATATTTCTCCATTAGTCTTTTTTCTTGGGACACACACACACACACACACCCATCAAACTACCTTTGTGGCTTTGATTTTTTAAGTAGTTATAAATTGAATTGTAAAAGGTAGACTATTTTATGGATGTGAGTCTAGATTGGAAGCATCCAGTGAACATGTAGTATGCTGTCCTTGCATTCTGTTAGTATTTATTCATTTAACTCAGTCAACAAATAGTTATTGAATGGCTACTTTGTGTCAGTAATGACCTAGGTTGCGCCATAAGACATCATAATTGGACTACTAGTAAAGAATATATAAATGTTGGTGATTTTTAATGCAGATATACTTGGGAACATATCACTGATACAGTGATTTAATAGCCAACTGAAAAAAATTCTCAATATAGCTTCCATTCTGTGTTCTGAGGAAATTGCCATGTCTGCTAGGTATTATGTGTAATACTTTGTATATTTCTCTACCCCTCATCTGGATACAGTGCCCCCCCCCCCAAAAAAAAATCTAAATACAGATTGGGAAGGCAGAAGATTTCTTAGGAGACTTAGATCTTGCAAATATTAAGAATGAAGAAAGATAGAACATGATCCATTTAGATCTGCCCTTCAGATTTTGTAATAAGGGGTTTGGAGAGAAGAACTCAGGTTCTTTATGCTTAATGTGGAAACAGATATCACCTTCTAGTAGTATCACATAAGTACATAGCGACCTGTGCCATCCATTATTAGAGTGATTGATTATATAACACATTTTCTGTGTCTTTTACCTTTCTCTGGATGAATGTGAGAAAACTACTCTGGCCTAAAATCTGAATATGGTTATAAAATGCTACTTTGTTTCTGGGTAGTCAATTCCTTTCTATGTTTACCTTTTAAGAAATAATTTCAAGTAAAATGCATTCAAATGTCTGGAAATAAAACAAGCTATCAGATGAAATGTTCTATTATCTAGTAACAGGTTGTCCTTGTTAGGTAAAGCTTATTCTGTATCGATCTTTATTTGGGTAGGTGTCATATGTGGTATATATATATGTATACATATATATATTATACACACACACTATATATATATGTATATATATATATACACATGTATACATATATACATATATATAATTATATATGATGTATATGTATATAATATGTCTTATATATGTATATACATGATATATAAGCTACAAAGAAAGAGGGCATGTTTTATACACCACTCTTATTTAAATTTTTGCTGCCTTTTGTTTAGTCATGTAACTTGTTATGACTTATATATACATAACTTTTGTTAAATTATGTAACCTATCATATGATTTCTAGCTAAATCACTAGGTTGCTTGCATCACAGATAAATAGTGTTATTCCCAAACACTACATTACATACTCGTAAAATTATGGTTATACCACTAGTCTTCTCTTATCATCTGATTGTCTTGCAAATAACTTTTCAAAAGTAACCGACCTTCACATATTCCCTCAGTTATTTTGTTCTGGCCCTAGTGCTCTTTTCCAGCTCTACCTTTTTACCTTACTCTTCATATCGTTAAACTTAGAGAATACATCTCTGAAACAAATATATTCATAGTCTCATCGGAAAGACATCTGAGAAGATCAAGCTAAAAGGAAAAGAAAAAAGAGCAAAGTATGAAACAATGTTCAACTCATGGCCTAATTTATTTTTTGGCCCTGATCACCTGGCCAGTGCTTTCTTCTTCTAAAAGATGACTCCAAGTTACGCTGTACTGATGGAATTTACTATAAAGAAAGCAATAACTTACAAGTCGTGGCTTTAACTTAAAAATGCAGACCTCATAGCCATATAAATCATGTGCTATGTTCATATGCTCGGTCATAATAAACTTCAGAAGGTACTGTGCTGTTTGGGATTGGACTCAAAGTATGAGGTTCAACCAGGAATTTATCCAAGGGATATAAAAGTGCTGATGCATAGGGGCACATGTAACCGCACTTACAACAATAGCCAAATTATTTAAAAAGCCTAAATGTCCATCAACTGATGAATTGATAAAAAAGATGTGATTTATATATACAATGGAATACTACTTGGCAGTGAGAAAAAAAATGAAATCATGCCATTTGCAGCAACATGGATGGAACTGGAAAGTGTTATGCTAAGTGAAATAAGTCAGTCAGAGAAGGACAGATATCATGTTTTCACTCATACGTGGATCTTGAGAAACTTAACAGAAGACCATGGGGTAGGGAAGGGAAAAAATAGTTAAAAACAGAGAGGAAGAGAGGCAAACCAGAAGAGACTCTTAAATACAGAGAACAAACTGAGGGTGAATGGGGGAGCGGGAGAGAGGGTAAGTGGGTGATGGGCATTGAGGAGGGCACTTGCTGCGACGAGCACTGGGTGTTGTATGTAAGTGATAAGCCATGGGACTCTATCCTAAAATCCAAGAGCACACTTTACACACTGTGTGTTAGCCAATTTGACAATAAATTATATTTTTAAAAAAGCAAAGTATGATGTTTAATGTGAAGATATTAAAGAAAGAAGGAAATAAAAGCTTGTCCCATGAGCTCAACTTCAGTAATCTCTTGAAGACTTACTCTCTGACTAAACCCTAGTCTTGATATCAAAACACTTCTTTATTACTGATAACACATCAAAAGAATATATAATTTGTATAGGATTTACATGATTGAAAACAGGCTCCCTTAGGTCTGTAATATCCACTTAAGATGGTTGTCTTGGAACCATTTCCTATTATGCAGTTTTATTATCTAAAGTTCTCTGATGAACTACCAAGAACAAACACTCTTTCAAAGGTTTACTTGGATGAACTGAGATAAGATTAAAAAACAGTCTTATTTGTAGGCTATATAAGCCATGGTAATCTGAAAGATAATTAAAACATGATAAGGAAATTTTCTGAAAACTCGTAATATGCTCCTTGTAGAGTCCAGCCTAGTTTGTGATCTGCACTGTTCAAAAAGAAAGAAAAGATATAGCTAATTTATAGTAGAGCCTATAATGAACAAAGAGCTGAAAAGTTAGTTTTAGGACTTAGAAGAAAAATCCTGGGAATTAAAATATTTTAACTTGAAGTAAAAAAAAATGACAGTTAATAACAATAATAGCTTGCATTTCTTGAATACATGCCAAGTGACATTTTTCACAGTTACTCTATAATATAATTATTATTTTTTTAAGTTTATGTATTTAATTTGTGTGAGAGAGAGAGAGAGAGAGAGGAGAGAGAGAGAGAAAATCTCAGCACAGAGCCAGATGCAGGGCTGTAAATCAGGAATTGCAAGATCATGACCTGAGCCGAAACTAGGAGTGGGATGCTTAACCACCCAAGTGCTCCTGTAATAGATATTATTAAACCCATTAAAAACATTTTTTTAATGTTTGTTTATTTTTGAGAGAGAGAGAATGTGAGCAAGAGAGGGGCAGATATAGAAGGACACACAGAATCTGAAGCAGGCTCCAGGCTACAAGATGTCAGCAGAAAGCCTGATGTGGGACTCAAACCCACAAACCACAAGATCATGACCTGAGCCAAAGTCAGACACATAACCAACTAAGCTACCCAGGTGCCCCTATCATACCCATTTTATAGATGAGAAAACTGAGGCTTGGGGGGATTAACTTGTCCAATGTCATATAACTAGTAAGTGATGAATGCAGAAACTGAATAATAGAGATCTGACTCAAGAGCCATGTATTTAACACAACAGTCACCATAAAGTATGTGATACTCTCACAGATTGAGTAGTAATTTTAATTACAGAACATCAGATATTCTTACCAGAAAAGGCAAACTAATACTCAAGTTTTTAGAGCTAACATTATTTACATTATTTACACAATTCAGTATCACAAATAAACACAAATCCAGACCATGGGACATAGCCAAGGATCACTGACCTGTTTCTGAAACAAGCCAATGGCATGGAAGAAACAAAAACAAAAAACAAAAAAAAAAAAAAACAGTCGAGCCTTTGCTGCTCCAAGTATGGCCCACTTTGATTCCAAAAACATTACCACCACCTGGGAGATTTTTAGATAAGCAGTATCTCAGGTGTTTCCTAGAATGTGATTCATTTGCAAATAGAGTTTGAGAAGCACTGGTCTAGATGACTAGAGACTTAACCAATTGTTGTATATAGACCTTTTTTAGATCATGATTCAACAAGCCAATAGCAAAAAGACATTTTTACCTATTGGGAAAACTGGATATAGACTAGATCTTGGATTCTACAAAAGAATGCATGCTAATTTCATTAGGTTTGTTAATGGTACCTAATAGTTAATGTTGGGTGTCCAATATTTTTATGTTTAAAATTTAGACATGTATACTGATCCATGTAGGGGTGAAATAATATATCTGGAATTTGTTTTAAAATGTTTTGACAAAGAAAATAGCAATAAGTGATACAAATATGGTTACATCTTGAAAATTGTTGAACCTGTCATACTACTCTTCTGTCTACTTTTTTGGTCATTTTGGATTCTATTTTCAGCAGTAGTAAATATGTCAGACTTCAGCCCCTATATAAAACCAGAAACAGTGAAAGAGGAAAAATGGAACCTCAAATCCTCACCCAAAAGATATATCTTAAAGTTTTTCCATGTAAATTTGTATAAAGAATATTTTTTAATTTTTAAAAAATTCTAACATTCTAACATTGTCTATTAACTTCAAATATGTGAAGACCCACCATCATATCTGATATTCTTTCTTTTATATTTTTATTATTTTTTATTGATAAAATAATTAAATAATTAAATTTTATTTGATTAAGTATAATTAACATACAGTGTTATATTAGTTTTAGGTGTCCAATATAATGATTCAGCAATTCTGTACATTTCTCAGTGCTCATCGAGATAAAAATACTCTTGGGGCGCCTGGGTGGCTTAGTCGGTTAAGCGTCCGACTTTCGCTTAGGTCATTATCTCGCGGTTCGTGGGTTCGTGTCCCGCTTCGGGCTCTGTGCTGACTGCCAGCTCAGAGCCTGGAGCCTGTTTCAGTCTGTGTCTCCCTCTCTCTCTGACCCTCTCCTGCTCACGCTGTCTCTCTCTCTCTCTCTCTCCTAGAGATAAATAAAAACATTTTTTAAAAAAAGATAAAAATACTCTTAATCCCCTTTATCCATTTCACTCATCCACCCAGTTTCCTCCCCTCTAACTACCAGTTCTGCGTTTTTAAGAGTCTGATTTTTTTTTCTTTTTTTCTGTGAGTGAAATCATATGCTGTTTGTCTTTCTCTGACTTATTTCACTTAGCATTCTACCCTCTAGATCCATCCATGTTGTTGCAAATGGCCAGGTCTCAGTGTGTGACGTTTGGTTACTTACATATCTTGGCTATTGTAAATAATACTGCAACTTATATAGGGTACATATATCTTTTTGAAGTGGTGGTTTCATTTTTTTTGTGTAGATACCCAGTAATGGAATTACTGGATCTTATAGTATTTCTATTTTTAATTTTTTGAGGAACCTCCATATTGTTTTCCACAGTGGCTACACCAATTTGCATTTCCACCAACAATACATAAGGGTTCCTTTTTCTCCACATCCTCCCAGCACTTATTTTTTTGTTTGTTTTTGATTTTAGCCATTCTAATGGGTATGAAGTCATATCGCACTGTGGCTTTAATTTGAATTTCCCTAATAGTGATGTTGAGTGTCTTTTCATGTGTCTGTTGGCCATCTGTATGTTTTCTTGGGGGAAAAAAAAATGTCTTTTCGGGTCCTCTGACCATTTTTAAATCAGACTGGTGTGTGTGTGTGTGTGTGTGTGTGTGTGTGTGTGTGTGTGTTGAGTTGTATAGGTTCTTTATATGTTTTTGGATATTAATCCCTTATTGCATATATCATTTGCAAATCTTTTATTCAGTGGGTCTCCTTCTATCTACTTTCAGTGTTAGAATTTTCATAATTTTTAATAAATACCAAAAGAAATGGGCTTTATGCTCTGGAAATTTTAGAAATAACTAAGAGAAGTTTCTTATAGTGAGAAGGGTTAATCAATTAACGGGGTCCCAGAGAAGCTTCCTCCAAAGTATTTTATTTAAAAAAATTTTTTTTAACTTTTTAATTTATTTTTGAGAGACAGAGCATGAATAGGGGAGGAGCAGAGAGAGAGGGAGACACTGAATCCAAAGCAGGCTCCAGGCTCTGAGCTGTCAGCACAGAACCCAACGCGGGGCTAAACCCATGAACCAGGTTTTTTGATACCCTAAACCGAAGTTGGATACTTAACCGACTGAGTCACCCAGGTGCCCCATCCTCCAAAGTATTTTAAGAGTAAGACAAATTCATTTTTCTGGGGGCAATTTTAGGTGGTCCCGTTAAGAGCCAGATGACTTAAAAAATCCATCAAGCTCTTTTTCTCAAAAATGATCCTATGATAGGAATTAAACTTTGTGAATACTTTGGGTCATTGATTTTAGATTTTATGCCTTAGTTCTATTTAAAAAGGAAGAGCATTTGATGATGCCTCTGTTCTAGTCCTGTATTTGCTCTCCTCCTGTGGCATTCTTCTCTGGCAGTTCGCTTTCATGGTTGCCTGATAAAATGGGAAGCTACTTGTTCATCCAAATCAAGCATTTAATAGAGCCCTGTACTGATTTCATTCAGCTGAGAGCCTATGCTTAAGTGCACATGAAGGCCTTTTGATGTTACCTGATCAATAGGAAACCCTTTAAGCTGGCATGTATTTGTCATATAGAAAGGCATTCCTTTCAACATCATATAAACACTTTATGTACTTACCAGCTGCAAAGCATATCATTTTTTGTTTCTGGAAAAGGGAGCAAAAGAGAATTCCCCAAGCTATTAAAAAGAAAACCCAAGCACTTTTGCAACTTATTAAGTGGCAGTACTTGTGGTAATATGTTTTATGTTTTCTGGCTTCTTCCTATAATAACCTAAGAATGGTTCTCAAAGACTAAATAATAAAGTCAGCCAGCATCCCCAGATGTAGACATTATGGTGTTTACAGATGAACAACTGACGCCTGACTAGTTTAGTAGGTGCCTCGTGTTTACAGGGTGAGTCAGGGGACGCCCAAGACTTTGCCTTCAGAAACCTTCCCATTTTAACGACAAATAGTTTAGTACTCTACTTTGATCTGTTGGTTTAGGTTTTATGGAATAACCTGCAGCATCTAAGAGTTTCCTCTAGACAAATACGTATTAGGAGGAACAAATGAGTAACAGGACAGTGGAGGGAATTCTGTTCTGACTCTGAATCAGAGAAATGCTGACACTCAGGTGCTGCTCTTTAAACTTCTCTAATTGAGGTTATGCCCCTGGGAGGCTCCCTGTTTATAGGAAGCTGCATTGTTAGATAGATGTGTGGGATTTTCAATTTTGTAGATATTTGAGTTGTTTTCTCTCTCTCTTCTTTTTAGTAGATGTCCAGTTACCTGGTGTCTCTCTGTGTTTCCTCCACAGCAGCAGCCTCTGCATCAAGTTTTCTGTATTGCTCATTAGCCCTCCATCAGTACAAAACAAAAGCTGGGAGTTAAAGCGTGATCGTTGGCCATTCCATAAACATGTTCTCCACACTCTTCTACCCCTCAGCTTGCTTGTTCTGATGTGGCACAATGTTCACATTGTTCAATAATCCTCAGCTAGAGAACTGTAATTAGAATAATTTGTTGTTTCCCCTAATCCTGCTGCTGCTGTTAAAATTGTTTATTATTATTTTTATCTTTTTATATAATTTTTAAAAATCTTTATTCATTTTTGAGAAACAGAGAGAGACAGAGTGTGAGTAGGGCGGGGGCAGAGAGAGAAGGAGACACAGAATCCAAAACAGGCTCCAGGCTCTGAGCTGTCAGCACAGAGCCCAATGCGGGGTTCAAACTCACCAACTGTATGATCATGACCTGAGCCGAAGTCAGACACTTAACCGACTGAGCCACCCAGGCACCCCTAAAATTGTTTATGATAAAATATAACAATGTTTCAAAGATCTAGAATGTCCTTATGACTGTAGATGGATTTGAGAGGAAGCAGGATGCAATGTTTCATAGTCCAAAGAATTAATAAAAATGGCAAAATATTTATTTCCCTTTGTACTTTTTTTAAATTTTAAATGTTTACTTAGTTTTGAAAGAGTGCAAGCAGGGGAGGGGCAGAGAGAGGAGGACAGAGGATCCCAAGCAGGCTCTGCACTGAGAGCAGCAAGTCCAATGTGGGGCTTGAACTCACAAACCATGAGATCATGATCTGAGCTGAAGTCAGACATTTAACCGACTGAGCCACCCAGGTGCCCTTCCCTTTTGTATTTTAAAAGAATATTATTACAACAAAAGAAAGAACTTTAATGTATGCATTTATACGGCATGTATGTCCTAAAGGGTTCTATCAGAGAAATAAAATAGTCAGAAGTTAATTATTTAAGGATAAGTTCCCTCCCCCCAAAACGTGTAGAATCAAGACAGATGTAAAAATGAATACATTTGGGGCGCCTGGGTGGCTTAGTCGGTTAAACGTCCGACTTTCGCTTAGGTCATGATCTCGCGGTTCGTGGGTTCGAGCCCCGCGTCCGGCTCTGTGCTGACTGCCAGCTCAGAGCCTGGAGCCTGTTTCGGAGTCTGTATCTCCCTCTTTCTCTGACCCTCCCCTGCTCACGCTGTCTCTCTCTCTCTCTCTCTCCTAGAAATAAATAAAACATTTTTTTAAAAATGAACACATTAAATATTGTATTTAACTCATTAATGAAAGAGTAAGATGTTACAACTGTACAAATGAGAATCCGTATAGACATATTAATAGGTCAGGATTATTGAAATAAATATGCAGATGGAGGCACATTCTTCCACTGCTGGTGAAGAAAGCCAATTCAGTCTACTGGACAGAATTCACATAGACAAGAATGTCTTTGTTTATATACAGAAATTATTTTGGATTGCTATCAGTTTTTACAATTTATAGAGTCATAAATTAGCTTCTATAGAGTCAAAATCAGATAATCTAGCTGAGTTTACTCTAGACACTGAATAGTTTTCCACTAAAGCACAGTATTGTGGGCTTTTTTTTTTTTTTAAATCTCATATAGTACTCTGTCCTTAAGGGCACCATATTATCAGTGACTCCCTACTATCAACAGAAAGAAGTCCAAACTCATTAGGTGGACATTCACATTTTAGCTTCAGCCTCTTTTCACTGGTTTTGTTATCCAGTCCTACACCCTTAAATCCTACTTTATTCAGCCTTAGTTAACTACTTACTCCCAAATTCTTCTAATCCTTCAAGTCTCTGATAAATTTTCACTTCCTCCAGAGCCCATGTTGTACTTTATCTACTTTAACTAGGAATTACTATACCTTCCTTGACACATTCATTACATTTTTTCTGTAATATTCTTGTAACTGATTATGGGTTGTGATCTACAGTAGTTCTTAAACTTGACAGTACATCAGAATTAACCAGAGAGCTGACTAACATAGATTGCTGGGTTCCACCCACCCTTCTGTTCAGTGGAGCTAAGGTTAAGCTTGAGAATTTGCACTTCTTAAAAGATCCCAGATGATGCTGATGCTGCTGGTCTAAAGTCTCTTTGAGAACCACCTTCTCAGAGGAACTGTGTAGAAAACTGTAGATACGATTAATGAGACACAGGCCCAGCCTATTAGGAATTCATGATCTAGAGGAAATGTTAAAAGCCGCCCCCCCGCAAATATCACTGAAATCACCTTTTGGTAAGACAAAGCTGAGTTAGTACTGAGGTAAGCAGAATACCACCTAAACAGTGCCTGGGAGTGTGGGCATAAATTGTTGGTATACTTGAGATTTTCAAGTTTAAGGCAGCTCTTTCTGTGTAACAACTTGGTTAAGATTGGTTAATGCTCATGATATATATGGTAGTTTATGATGTGATGGTTTAGAATTGGTAGAATAAGATAAGAGGGGTTCAGAGAATTCTAGTATGTGAACTGTTGCCTCATGCTCTATTGAAACTTGATGTCTCATTCAGGAAGTTTCGGGAATGCACTAGAAGACAGTAGTGTAGTAAAGTCATATGAATGTACACAGGTGTACTAATAGCTTCAGAGGCAGAGAAACAAATAAACAGACATATAAACAAATAATTAGTGTGGTAAGACACATATAATTGAAGTAGTCACAGAGCCCTTTGGGAGCAGGTATAGAAAATCTTATAACCTCCCTGCCATTTGCTACTGCCAGGGACTCCAAGATCTTGAGTGTCCTACTTCGGTTTATCTTTGGAAAATCAGAGAGAAAGCATTATATTTACAAATGCAGTGTTCTTCCTTGTTTCTTTTTCTTTCTCTCATTATACCATTAACATACACAGGCAAGATATGCATACTTAACACATATATATCTTATAAACAATCAATATTGTTTAAATTTTAAGTTTAAATTGTTAAAAATTTTGGAGTACAAAGAATTCATATTTCTTAAGGATCAACAATATGCACATGCACTGCAGGTGTGTGTGTGTGTGTATTTCAAATAACTGTATATTAGATTTGTGTAGTAATTGTCTTTTATCCCCTCGCTGATGCAGATACTCCTTATTGGTACCTTATGTGTACCTCTGGATAGGATTCTTCTTTTATGTAATCCATAATCCATGGTCTCTTCTTTTTGGAGCGATAAGTAGTGAGCGTGTGATGACTTTCAAGCACAGTAATCCTCAATTTAAAAACAATAGAAATAAGTATGTATTTTTAAAAGCCTGAATAGCAAGTGATCTTTACTTTGCTATATAAGCTCCAACCTTTGGTGGCATAAAACTGACATCTGTTACCTTGCAAATTAGTTTTTAGAAATACTCTAAAGTGAGTATATTAAAGTTACATCTGAGAAAAATCTTTTGAAATTCAAATTCTGGCCCACGATTCTCAAATTGCCAAAGAAATACTTAAAAACTCTTTGTACCAAATACACCCTATATATTTGATCCTAATGCTTGAAAGAATACCCAACATGCTTTTTACATGTTCCAAGCTCAAACAAGAAAATATGTATATAACATACGTTTACTTAGATTTATTCATGACAAGCTAATATGCATGGTTTATAAAAATCATTTATAAATCATTTATAAATTCACTTCAGTATTCCTTTGCTAAGGTTTTGAGAGAACATCTGCAAGATAGTACAACTGTAGAAGTTATCAAAAACTTGCCATCATGGTAATGGCATTCACAACATACAGATTTGCTAGCTAAAGTAGCATCATTGCATTAGCAATAAGCCATTCTGCACGCAGCTCTCTTCTCCCTTGGCCATATGGACTTCTCTCACACCTTTCTGTGAGTCCCAGATTTCTCTTTGCTAATTGCAGCTAAGTCAAATCGGTACAAGGAGGACTTTAGAGTGTAGGGTGTCTTAACTGGGACCTCATATATTTGGAAGCTGTGAGTGAAAATGTGAGGCTGAAAAAGAAAGCACAGAAAGATATGTCAGGAAGTGGCAATAGCCTGCCCCTCCCCCATATCTCTGTAATGAGATGAAGAGGTACCAGAAGCAGTAGATGCATGGTATCTCCATGTTCAACTTACCAAAGTGCAAATGCAAAAGAATATTACATACTAATATAGTGAGATACAGATGAAATAGGCTTTCTGAAGACAGACCATAAATGTTGCCAGAGGCATTATGCTGTTATGGGAGTGCTTAATCTTTCCCAACATTCACTAGATCTGGGCTTCTCAGCCCGGTCACTAGTGACATTTGAAGCTGGATGGTTCTCTGATGTGGCAGCTGTCTTGAGCATTACAAGATCTTAAACAGCATCGTTGGCCTCAGCCTACTAGATGCCAGTAGTGCACCCTCAATTTGACAACCAAAAATATCTCCAGACGTTGCTAAATATTCCCTGGGGGTAGAGTTGGCAGATTTAGCAAATGATAACTGAAGATGCCCAGGTATATTTGAATTTCTGATAAATAGCATGTAACTTTTTAATGTAAGTACGTTCCATGAAACATTTGGTACAGACTTGTACTAAAAAAAATTATTCATCATTTTCCTGAAATTCAAATTTAAATGGAAATCCTATATTTTAATCTAAAAACTCTCCTGGAAGGCAAAACTGCCCATGACTGAAAACCCCTGTGCTGTAGGATCAGTAAACTAAAAGCAAACACCCGAGAGACTCTTGACTGCCCTAAATTGACAGTGTTGCTCTCCTTAACCTCTCTGATCCCATAACCTTATTTGGAAAGGAGGGGGGTGTCCATTAACCTCCTTCGCAGAGTGGATGTGAAATCTAAAGGAAATGATGTATGAAAAAACTCTTAGTATGACGCCTGGCATAGTAAACAATCAATATATGTTCAGTATTACTAACAATCCCTCACATGATGGTGTCATAACATTTACTAATGTCTGGACTTATTTTTCCCTAACAGAAAAGACTATATGACAAAAACAACAGGAGTCCTGCAGTGGTTCTCAGCCCTGACTGTACACTGAAGTCACCTGGGGAGCATTCTCCATGATGTCTATATCCTGCCTGTGAGAAATTTGGATTTTGTTGATGTGGAGCATGCCTTGAGCATTGGGATTTTCAAATGCTCTGTAAGAATTCTAAAAAAATGTGGACCCAAGGCTGAGAACCACGCTGTGAGAAAAAGTATTGGTAATGGGTATTCTTAATAATGAAGGGAAGAAGTAAGTTCGACTTAATTGCATCTGATTCTCGGGTTGTAGAAAAGTGGGTTAGGATCAGATTTAGAGAAACTATGGGCATGATTTCATTCATTCAACAAATATGATTATCTTTGTGCCTACTATGTGCCAGGCCATGTTCTAAGCAGTAAAGGGAGTCCCTGACCTTGGTGAACGATAGTAGGGAGAGGCAGATAATAGACAAGTAAGACATGATAGTCTAACTTCAAAGACTAGAACTAAGGCCTTCATGAGAGATGGTAGCTTTCCAAAAAAAATTTCAAACAAAGCATGAGAAATGTTAATGTGACAGCATAATGGGGAGAAAGCAGCATGGCTTGACAAGATGTTCTCTGAGCTTGTAGAAGAGATGAAAGAAGGAAGCACATATTACCAAGTAAAAGGATAGCATAAAACTGTAAAAAGACTGTCATGAAGGCCAACATGGGGTGAAATTTTAGAAATACTAAAGAAACTAGCTAACTAGGGTCATTGTGTTGAAAAGGGAAGTCCTAGACTAAAAGAGAAAAGAAGGAAGTGTGAGGCTCTCTTTTTGAGGAAGATGTGCTCTGTTTTACACATTATTAAAAGGCAGAACAAGTGTAATGTCAATTTTGCTTTACTCTTCTCCATTAAGAATGAGCTACCATGGGGAGCCTGGGTGGCTCAGTTGGTTAAGCGTCATGATCTCACGGTTTGTGGGTTCGAGCCCCGCGTCGGGCTCTGTGCTGACTGCCAGCTCAGAGCCTGGAGCCTGTTTCAGATTCTGTATCTCCCTCTCTCTCTGACCCTCCCTTGCTCACGCTGTCTCTTTCTCAGAAAGAAATAAAACATTTAAAAAAAATTTTTTTTTTAAAGAATAAGCTACTAGAATACAAAACAAAAACAGTCAAATGGACATTATTAGGCCAATGTAGGTGAGACTATAGTGAAAGACTACCCACATCCACTTTACATGAATTATAGCTTGTTGGTCCAGAAAACAGTTATTAGGATGTGATATTCTGGTAGTAGTAATATAATAGTAATAATAAGTGTATTGGTTAAAATTATACTCTTTCATAACAAAAATTAAAATTCAGATATAATGGTTTAAATAGAAATTTATTTCACATTCAAGTCCAAAATTGGTGTTCTTGAGTGATGGGTGGCTCCCCTCTAAGGATGGATTCAGGGACTGAGGTTCTTTCTATCTGTGGCTCTGCCATCTTTAATAAATGGCTTCTCAGGTCTCCATGCTCATCTGGTTCCAGGCTGTGAAAAGGAAAAGACCATGGAGGGTCGCCAATGCTCTTGTGAGCCAGGCCTGGAAAGTAGCATGCATGGCCTTTGCAGTCCTTCCGTTGGCTGGAACGTAGTCACTAGGCCACCCCTGATTGAAAAGAAAGCTGGGAAATGTAGTGTGCTCAGGAAGAATAATCATCAGGTTTGATGACCACTAACCAGTTTCTACCAGGAGAATAGGAGATCTGTCAAAAAAAGAAAAAAAACTATAGCAAGATGAAGAATTCAAATTTGAAAAAACAGGGTTGAAATGGAGTTGAAGGATATAGGAACAACACGGGCTTGAAACCACTTGAGCCCCTCATCACTCTGCATTTAACAAATACACAGTGTTGTTGATAAATGAGAACTGGGGGATAGTATCATTTAGCAGGTTCATACTTCTTCAGGTAACTGTGTCCAGTAAGTGGCAATCGTCAGCCATGAGGGCAGTCTCTTGTGGTGTGCCTGGGCCTCTCTTTCCCCGTGTCTCATTAAACATTTTTATGAACAGCTTGAATGGAAACCAGTCTGAGGCTGACTTAGTGAAAGAGATATTGAATGATATTGTCAATAAAAGAATCAAGAGTAGTTTCAAAATGATCTCAGCAATCTGAAACACAGATCAGCAGAATTTTTCAGAACATAGCAAGGGAGTAAATATTTTTTAGGCTTTTGGGCTATAAGGTCTCTGTCACAACAAGTCATCTCTCCTGTTATAGTCCCCAGAGCAGCATAGACAATACATAAGTGAACCGTTGTGGCTATGTTCCAATAAAACTAAATTTATAAAAACAGGTGCTATGCCAGATTTGATCCATAGACCATACTTTGCTGAACCCTGATCTAGAAGTATAGGCTGATATCTGAAGGTAATCAATCTAAATTCATTTAAGGCCAAAGAACAGTGGGTCTAACACTGTACATATCCTTTCTAATAACAGTAGAGCTATAAGGCATTATTTGCTCTTATTTTACAGATAAGAAAGCTAAAACTCAAAAATAAATCAGTAGTTTGCCCTAGCTTTCACATCTGAAAATCACTTTCTGGGACATCGTGCCACTTCAACAAATATTTGGGTAAATTGAGAGAGTCACAAATAATTGCTCATCCCAAAGATAGAGCGCTTTATGTGGCAGCATTCTCTGTAGGAAAGCCCTGTGTTGTTCTGGCTGTGTTCTGGTCCAAGTGTAGGACCCTGAGACTCACCTGATGAATCCGGGCCATGGCTAACAAATCAATAAAAATAAAAGGCTCAACTAGATAAATTCCAAGGCCTCTCTCAGGTCTAATAGGGTTGCTATTAATACGTTAGGGCATCCGTGTGCAAGAGAATTGAGATGTATCCTTTGTAGTTCTAAAGCAATTCTTTTCAAGCTTTCTCTAATAAAGTTTTATATAAGACCAGTATATAAAACATAAAAATGGCACTTTGTGAGCACACACATATTTTACAAGTTCAAATTTATAATATTTTCTGATTATAAAGACATGTCTTGAGAGAATTAATCTGTGGATGAAACTACAATTTTACACTGGGAATGACAGATGATGGATGGATTCTTTTTTAGTATCAGAGACTCAGCATTCTACTTATTGTGTTTTGGTTGTTTGCTTTTGGTTGTGTAATGTCGAGAAAAACCTTATTCATATACATACTTGAAATGATAAAGAAGCTAATAGTCTTGCAACCTCAGAATACTTACCAGAATATGAAAATGACATGAGAGGCATAAATCAGCTAATCTTCAATATACAGGTATCCCCTACTTTGTAAAAGTTCAGGTTATACCACTTCACCTTTACCCGAGACCTACCTACATTAATTAATACTTGTTTTCAATAACCAAAAGAAATCCAAAGAGGGTTTGTACTGTAATGGACAAAAGGCACAGGTGAAAACAGCATTCAGCATTTGTTTTGCAGTGAGTCTTTACAGAGGCAGCGTGAAGCCCCCCCACCCCTCAGCATCTCAGCATCAAGCCACCGTAGCTTTGAACTGTGTCTATGAGCATCTATGCTTTATCAGCAAAGCCAGAGAGGTTATATTTTTTATTATTCTGAGAATACTCAAAAATTTTCCCATATAAATTAATGGTAATTGGGTTTTTTTTTTCCTTTACAGCATTTAGGCTTATGAAAGTTTTCATAGGAATGCTCTACTTTTAGATGAGGGAGGGAACCTATATTAATTTGGCATATGTGATCAAAATAAATGTAAAGTAAGCCTTTGCAATACCCTTGTATCAGTCAAGGTAGGCTAAGCTTATGCTACAGTACCAAATGAACTCCCAGACCTGGGTGGCTTGCTGTAATAAGTGTCTATTTCTTGATCTATTTCTTGCCCATATTACATGTCCAGTTCAGGCTGAAGTTAGGGAGGAAGAGTTCTGATCCACAGAGTTCCTCAGGGATCCAGGGGGTTGCAGGTGGCGTCACCATCTAGGAGCTGTGTCATCGAAGCAGGTAGTATCCTTGGTTGCTGAGGCAGGGCAGAGGCATCTGGAGTGCAAAACATTTCCTATATTTTAGATAGAGGCTGTTCTTTAAACATGTGAGTATAAAACACCTACGTCACTTCTGCTCAGTATTTGCCAGAACTAGTCTTATGCATGGCCTTATTTTAGAAGTTAATGTGCGATTCCCATGAGTTAAATATGCAGAAGCACCTGGAAGAACTACAGAGAAGCAAATCTCAAACATGGCTCATAATCAAAAATGTAGCCTCCTGAGCCCTACCCCACAACCCTGGAATTAGGCACTAGGGGATACTGTTGGGAAATTTGCATTTTGAAAAAGGTTTCACAGCTTATTCTCATTATCAACAGGAAGCTGCTGCTGTGAACAAGGGGTGTTTTTAAAATTGAGGAAAAGCAACAATTAGATCTGTGGATATAAGAGTGTCCTGGCTGCAAGTGTTGGAGTTGGATTTAAGAGAAGAGAAACTAGAAGCTGGGATTTCGCATCACACAGCATATAGGGTTTAATGAGCAAACATAAATTCATGTGTTTATATATCATGCAATGTGTTAGCAGGACCAGCTCAATCGGAGCCTAAAAACATTGTTCTAAAATTTCCCTTTATATTTTAAGAATTTCCTCCCATCCCTTCCTTGACTCCCAGAAAATCGATAGGATAGGCCAAGAAGCCAGCCAACCAGTCTGTCACCTCACTCAATAAATGGTTTGCACACCAATGCTGTTGGTTCTACAGAGCCGGCTCTTCCATTGCTGTGTCTGCTGCTGAGAAAGGCGAGATTTAAGAGTAGATCTGCCATGGGAGAAAATAGCTAGTGAATGATTCTTTTGAAGATTAATCCTATCTAGTCAGTGCTGGATCATTTAAAGATTTACCATCCGAGTTTGGGTTTCTCTTCCGATATGCTGCCAGAATTTTGGCTAATTCGCCTGGCATTATTAGCATCTCCCCCAAACACTATTTGGGGTGGGGAAATGGGGAGCCGGGGAATCCCCATACACTTTGCGAAGAGGAGTAGGTTCTCATCCTTTCCAATAATATGTTCAGTACTTATCAGTTTGCTGTTCATGTACCATGGCTGAAACAAGTGTAATATTGATATGACCTTGGCATTGCTGCCTAGTACTTTAAGAGAGATGGATGAACTTGTAGGCGGGTTCTATTTCTAATGCCATGCTTTGTTTTTTCTCAAATTCATAGAGCCCAAGGTTCAGTTTTCTTCCATCAACAGGGGAAAAAAAAAAACTACCTAGTTAGCAGCCATAGTTGAAGCTGGAAATTGGCGCTTTGGCCAATTGGCATAAAAGTGATAACTAACAACAGGTTTAGATTTCTCCCAAATTATTTTGCTCTTTCTTTTCATTTTTGCATTTACATTCTTCTAATAAATTAAAAAATACAAAGAGAGGAAAGTTATTTCTTTTACATTCTAACCTAAAACCACTCCAAACTATAACTTTAAAATATTTATGGGGTGCCTGGGTGGCTCAGTTGCTAATGCATCCAACTTCGGCTCAGGTCATGATCTCATGGTTTGTGGGTTTGAGCCCTATGTCGGGCTCTGTGCTAACAGCTCAGAGCCTGGAGCCTGCTTTGAATTCTGTCTCCCTCTCTCTCTGTCTCTCCCCCACTCATTCTCTGTCTCTGTCTCTTTCAAAAGTAAACAAACATTAAAAATTATTTAATATTAATATCTCAAATTAATACATTCAAATAAAGCATTTAATATACTACATATCCACATGTTTCACTTATCAGCTTTTTTACATTAAGAACATGAAATATCAAAATTCTATTCAATAAACACAAATAAGAAGTTGCAGCACATATAAAGACCTAATATAGAATTAAAAGTGGAACAAGGGTAGAGAGGAAGAGTCCAGAAAGTTAGAGATGAAGAGTAGACTACTTCATGGCTATGCATGCAGTCCCACCTGTAGAAACAAACACTCTACTACAATCCCACACAAAGTACAGACAGAAAAAAAAACTTTCAGTGGAAAGAGACTGCAAATATTTGCCTTCGTAACATAACACTCTTCTATGGGGATTTTGATTGGCCATTGATCCTGAAGACTTTTAAAGCCTTGCTAAGTTTCCACAACTTTGGATATAAATAGTAATATCTTTGCATTTTCTAAATGAGCTAAGTGAAATTGATCCAAGAGTCAGAAGCTTCCACATTCCAGGTATGGAATATTTTGAGCTGTAATTACATAATTATAATCTTTCACAGGATATAAAAATAGTCCTTAAATAATTATATAGCAAGTTGATGTGAGTTATTGTGACTTAAGTTTCAGTTATATTTTCAACGTCCTTGCTTGATTTGATTACCTACATATGTATTTGTTTGTTTTCTGCAGTAGTTAACACTTTTTAAACAGTTTTCAAAATGAGCAAAAGTTACTTGGTTTTTAGTAGGATTTGTAATGATCATATCCAGGATTGGCGTCTATTAGAGGGGAATTTGTGTTTAATCAGTATTAAGTTCTTTCCTATTCTGTTAAGTCTTTATCACATACTCTTGACTGTTTTGATCAAGGTTGTATCCAACCTTCTCTTCTTCTCTATGGTAATTTTGACACAGGTGCTTCTCATATGATAGGAAGTTTGAATGCTAGTGTAACCCTTTTAGTGGAGAAAGAAGCACTAAATCTTTAAATAAAAAAGAGTTAATGTCAAGGGTAACTTGGCTATCCATCAAGTTAGGCTTTAGGTTTACTAACAGATGCAGATATACTAAGTGAGTAGTAAATTCATTCCTTTGTTTCTTAACATTTACAAAACCTCTTTCCTTAGTATCAGTCCACTTTATTGATTCTATCAGTGATTCTGTTTATCACATCAGAAATTTGATTGCAGACATTTCTATCCCATAAAACAGATGCCAGGTAGATATCACATTATTTCCATGAATTGACAACCTGTACTTGAGAAATAAGGCAAGTTAAAGACTTTCCCAAACAAATAAATGCTGAAGGAGTTCATCACTAGATCTGCCTTAAAGGAAAAACAAAATAGTCAAAAGGAGTTCTTCAAATTGAAATGTGAATGTGAAAGGATGTTAATTGGTAACACAGAAACATATGAAAATATAAAACACTTATAAAGATAAGTAGATAGTTAAATTCAGAATAGTCAAATACTGTAATGTAGTTGTGTATTAATCATCCCTAATAAAAAGGTTAAAGGACAAAAGTATTAAAAATAGTATGGCTGCAATAATTTGTTAATGGATTCACATTAAAAAATTGGGATATCAAAAACAAAATGAGGGAGTGGTAAAAGTGTAGAGTCTTTACATGCTATTTAAATTATCAACTTAAAATAATCTATTATGTTTCATGTGAAACTCATGGTAACCACAAAGCAAAAACCTACAGCAGATACTCCAAAGATAGAAAGAAGGAAATAAAAGCATACCACTATGGAAATTCATCCATTTACAAAGGAAGACAGCAAGAGAGGAAGAAAGGAACAAAGAAACAAAGTAACAGCCAGAAAAATCTAAGATGGTATCAGTAAGCCTTTACTTATCAAGTCCTTCATACCTGTTCATTTAAATATAAATGTATTAAATTCTCCAATCAAAAGGCATAGAGTGGCTAAGTGGATTTAAAACAAAAAACAAAACAACAAAATGCAACTATATGCTGCCCACAAGAGCCTCACATCAGCTACAGGGACTACATAGACTAAAAGTGAAGAGATGGAAAATGATATTCCATGCAAATGGAAACCAAGAGAGAGCAAATGTAGCTATACCTAGAGTAGACAAAATAGACTTTAAGTCAAGAACTGTAATGAGAGACAAAGAAGGTTATGACAAAATGACAAAAGTGTCAATTCATTAATAAAATATAATAATCTGGGGCACCTGGGTGGCTCAGTCAGTTAAGAGTAGACAAAATAGACTTTAAGTTAAAAACTGTAATGAGAGACAAAGAAGGTTATGACAAAATGACAGAAGTGTCAATCCATTAATAAAATTTAATCTGGGGCACCTAGGTGGCTCAGTCAGTTAAGCATCTGACTTCAGCTCAGGTTATGATCTCACGGTTTGTGAGTTTGAGCCCTATGTCAGGCTCTGTATGACAGTTTAGAGCCTGGAGCCTGCTTCAGATTCTGTCTCCCTCTTGCTCTCTGCCCCTCCCCTTGACCTCCCCAAATGTAAATAAATATGAAAAAAAGAAAACAGAATAACCATTAACATAAATGTACCCATACTGGAGCATCTAAATAGATTTTTTAAAGTATTAACAGATGTGGGGGTGCCAGGGTGGCCCAGTCAATTGAGCATCTTATTTTTTATTTCAGCTCAGGTCATGGTCTCAGGGTTCATGGGATTGGGCTCCATGTTGGGCTCCATACTGTGTGTAAGTGAGGTTTGAGGCTAGAGAAGAAATAGGCAGGACCAGATTATGGAGGCATTTTAAAGCCCTGATAAAAAATTTAGGTTTTATGCCAATAGTGTAAAATTTTGATCTGCAGAATGGCAATATTAAACTTTTCAATAAATTCACTTTGTTGCTGGTATGAAGGATAGATTCAAAGATGGTGTGTGTGCAAGAGTAGAGACTCGGGCATTTTTTTCTTTTATCCAGAGGAAGTTCCCCACCATAAGAGCAGGATGTTCTGGGGGAGTAGGGTGGGGAGTGTCTCTGAAAGTTCTGTGTCCTCTTTTCCATAACACTTAGGTCCTTCTAATGCAGAAATTTCAGTCGGTTCATCCCACTAATTCAAAATTAGGCAGACCCATACTGTATGGAGCCTGCTTGGGATTCTCTCCCTCCCTCTTTCTCTCTGCCCCTCTCCTGGTCATGCAAGTGTGTGTGCTCTCTTTCTCTCTCTCTCTCAAAATAAATAAAAATATTAAGAGATTTGAAGGGAGAAATAGATATCAATACAATAATAATAGGGAACTTTGATCTCCCACATTCAGCAATGGATGGATTAGCCAGACAGAAAAATCAACCAAGAAATATTGGTTTTAAACTATACTTTGAACCAAATGGACCTAACAGACATATACAGAACATTCCATCCAACAGTAGCAGAATACACATTCTTCTCAAGTCCACATGGAACATTCTCCAGGATAGATCATATGGTAGGTCATAAAACAAGTCTCAGCAAATTTAAAAGGGTTGAAATTATACAAAATATCCTTCCCAACCACAATTTTATGAAACTAGAATTCAATAACAGGAAGAAAACTGGAAAATTCAGAAATATTTGGAAATTGAACAACACACTCTTGAACAACCAGTGGGCAAAAAGGGATAGTGAAAAGTATCTTGAAACAAAAAAATGAATAAACAACATACCCAAACTATTAGAAACAGCATGGTCAGTACTAAGAGGGTATTTTATAGAAAAAAATATGAAAAAGGAAAGATCTCAAATAAACAACATAATTTTATACCACAAAGAGCTAGAAAAAGAGCAAACTTAATTCAAAAGTTAGAAGGAAGGAACTAACAAAGATCACAGCAGATAAATGAAATGGAGATCAGAAAAACAATAGTGACAAACTCAAAAGTGACAAACCTTTAGCTGGACTAAGAAAGAAAGAGTAAACAGCTATAAATAAATTTGGAAATGAAAGAGGAGACATTACAACTGATAACACACAAATATAAAGGTTCCTAAGAGACCCAGTATGAACAATTATATGCCTAGAATTGGATTGCTTGGGAGAAATGAATAAATTCCTAGAAACATACAACCTATTAAAATAGGATAATGAAGTAGAAAATCTGAGCAGACCAAATGTGAGTAAGGACACTGAATCAGTAATCAAAAACATCTCAAAAGAGAAAAGCCCAGGACCAGATGGTTTCAATGGAGAGTGCTGTCAAATATTTGAAGAAGAATTAATACTAGTTCTTAAACTTCTCCAAAAAATCTGAAGGGGAGGGAACACTCCCAAACTCATTTATGAGGCCACCATTACCCTAATACCAAAGCCAAGTAAGTACTCCAGAAGAAAAGAAAACTACAGGACAATATCTCTAATAAATAGAGATGCAAAATTCTTAACAAAATACTAACAAACCAGATTCAGTAGCATATTAGAAAGATCATACACCATGATCAAGTGGAATTTAACCCTGAGATGCAAGAACGGTTTAAATATGCAAATAAATAAATGTTATATGCCACATTAATAGATAAAAATCATATAACTATCATAATAGATATAGAAAAATAATGAACATATAGAAAAATAACTGACAAAATTCATTCTCCAACCATGGCAAAAGCTCTCAATAAATTGAGTATGGAAGGAATGTACTTCAACATAATGAAGGCCCTATCAAGCCCACTGCTAACATCACACTCAATGGTAAAAGTCTGAAAGATTTTCCTCTAAGATCAGGAAGAAGACAAGGGCGCTTACTCTCTATTCAAATAGTCCTGAAAGTTCTAGCTAGAGCATTTAGGCAAAACGAAGAAATAAAAGGCAATTAAATATTAAAGAAATAAAATTGTCTGTATTTGCAGATGACAGGATCTTATATATAGAAAATCCTAAAAACTCCATGAAAATACTGTTAGTACTAATAAACAAATTTTATAAAGTTGCAGGATACACATCAACAGAGAGGGGTGCCTGGGTGGCTTAGTCGGTTAAGCATCCGACTTCGGCTCAGGTCATGACCTCACGGTTCGTGGGTGTGAGCCCCTTGTCGGGCTCTGTGCTGACAGCTAGCTCAGAGCCTGGAGCCTGTTTCAGATTTTGTATCTCCTTCTCTCTCTGACCCTTGCCTGCTCACGCTGTCTCTCTCTCTCTCAGAAATAAATAAAAAACATTAAAAAAAAACAAACAAATCAACAGAGAAAAGCAGTTCCATTCACATAGACTAACCATGAACTATCTGAAAAAGAAATAAAGCAAACAATCCCATATATAACAGCATCAAAAACAATAAACTAAATAATAAACAAATACATAAATAAATAAACAAAGAATATTTCACAATAAATTTACCAAAAAGTTGAAAGATCTCTACTCTGAAAACTATAAGATACTGAGGAAAGAAATTGGAGATCCAAATAAATAGAAAGGTATTCTGTGTTCATGTATTAGAACGATATTGTTAAAATGCCTTTACTACCTAAAGTGTTCTACATTTTTAATACAATCTCTATCAAAAGTCCAGTGGCATTTTTCTTAGAAATAAAACAAACAATCCTAAGATTCAAAAGAAATTGCAAAAGACCTCAAATAGCTAATCTAGCTAAGTTTTTTATGGATATATGTTTCATTTCCCTATATATACCACTGCTTCGGGAGGGCAGGGCCTGGGCTTCCCTGGCCCTCACTGCTCCAGCATGGGGCCCCGAGCAGAGCAGGGACTCGGGGGCCCTCGTGGTGGCCCGAGGTGGGACAGACTAAATTATGCCTTCCCCCTCCTCCACACACACACAGAGGAATATTACTCAGACATTAAAAAGAAGGAAATCCTATCATTTGCAACAACATGGACGGATCTTGAGGGCACTCTGCTAAGTGAAAACAGAAGTCAAAGAAAGACAAATACTGTATGATCTCACATGTAGAATCGAAAAAAGTTGAGTTCATAGAAACATACAGTAGAACAGTGGTTGCAGGGGATGGGGAGCTGGAAGTTGGAGTTAATGGTGAGATGTTGCTCAGGTGATACAAACTTCCAGTTTTAAGATGAGTAAGTTCTGAGGATCCAATATATGGCATGGTGACTATAGTCAACAATAGTATATTATATGCTTGATTATTACTAAAAGAATAAATCTTAAACGTTTTCACCACAAAAAAAAAAAAGAATTGCGTGTATTGATGGAGGTGTTAACTAACCTTATTATGGTAATCATTTTGCAATATATACTTGTATCAAATTATCATGTTATATAACTTAGGCTTACAGTAGTATATATAGGGAAATGAAACATATATCCATAAAAAATTTGCACACAGATGTTCATAGCAACATTATTCATAATAGCCAAAAACTGAGAACAATCCAAATTCTCAACTTACAAAAAAATAAAATTTGATATATCCATACAATGGAATATTATTTGCAATAGAAATGAATGAAATACGAATACATGCTATAACATGTATAAGTCTCAGAAACATTATGTTAAGTGAAAGAAGTCAGACACCAAACACCAGATATTATATAATTCCATATGTATGAGATCTACAAAAGGCAAATCCATAAAGACAGAGAGTAGATTAGTGGTCATCAACTCCTAGGGGTGGGAATGGGGAGTGACTGCAAATAGGTAAGAGGTTTCTTTTTGGGGGTGATAGAAATGTTGCAAAATTAGATTTTGGTGATGGTTTAACAACTTTGTAAATAAACAGCATCCGTTGAAATGTATACTTTTTGTTCTTTGCTTTTTATTTATTTCTGAGAGAGAGAGAGAGACAGCGTGAGCAGGGGAGGGTCAGAGAGAGAGGGAGACACAGAATCTGAAACAGGCTCCAGCCTCTGAGCTGGCAGCCAGCACAGAGCTGGAAGCGGGTCTCGAACCCAGGAACTGTGAGATCATGACCTGAACCAAAGTTGGACGCTTAACCGACTGAGCCACCCGGGTGCCCCGAATCGTATACTTTTAACAGGTGAATTATATGGTTTGTAAATCCTATGTCAATAAAGCTATTTTTAAACGAGGCAAAGGCTTCTGGAGGAGACAGGCATGGTATAAAGAAACATTTTTTTTAAAGGATGGAAAGGATTTATGTGGATGATATTGGTAGGATAAAGGGGAAGGAACCAAAGTAGAGAGAGAAAATAACAGAAGAGAGAAGTAATGAGGCTGGCAAGTCATAGACAACATAAACCAGAGTAAGATCAAGAGTTAATTTGGAGAAGGAACAGCATGTACAGGAGTAAGGACTTTCTTCCTTCTGAAGCAAACTAATGTAGATGAGCTTGCTGTAGATGGAAGAGAAAAAGGGAAGAAAAGTGAGAGTATTCATATTGGGTGGCCTATGATTTTACATACAGAAGGCAAAGTAACATTTTGCAATGATGAATTTAGTAACTTCAAGGGAATGTTGATGGTTCAGAAAACTAACGTGAAGAATAAAAAACAGCTGATAGATTATATGAATAAAAGGATTTTGGAGACATTAGGGCTTAGTTGTGTTTAAATCAAAATTTGTAAAACCCTTAATCATTAAGGTTATACATTTTTTCTCCAGCACTTCTAGCTTTCCATGAAACAGAAGCAGAAAAAAATTCATGGATTAACTGCCTGTAAACCTGTATTTGATCTGGTAGAGTACAAGTTCCTGCTAAAGTTGGATGCAAAAGTGCAGATTCAATCAAGTGTAAACTACTCCAACACTATTTTGGATATGATTATCACACACTAAATGATAAATTTCAAGATGTAAAACATATCTTAGAAAAAGAATTTCAATTTAGTTAATCAGAATTAGACTTCGATCATTCCAGTGTGATTTTTTTTTAATGTTTTTATTTATTTCTGAGAGAGAGAGAGACACAGCGTGAGCACGGGAGGGTCAGTGAGAGAGGGAGACACAGAATCTCAAACAGGCTCCAGGCTCTGAGCTGTCAGCACAGAGCCGGACAAGGGGCTCAAACCCACAAACCGTGAGATCATGACCTGAGCCGAACTTGGGCACTTAACCGACTGAGCCACCTAGACGGCCCCATTCCAGTGTGATTTTTAAGCTTCCTGAGCCTCCGAGTGATTTTACAAGTGATGCGAAGGGTGGTAATGCTTCCTTATCAAATGGAAATCTCTGAAGAACTAGGAGCCACTTAACCATTCTACGCATGGGTCCCGTAGGAGGTCCAGAAGGTAGTGCTTTCCCAAGCAGCACCTCTGAACGCTTGAATGATTGCTGGATATGCAGATTCCTGGGTCCTTTCTCACAAACGCTGAATTACACTCTGAGGGTACAGGGCAAACATTCTGTATTTTTAACCAAGTGTAAAGGTGATGCTCTTGTTAGAATGGTGAAGTGTTTCTAGTAAGAATTTAATCCGAAAATGGTGATGGTGGGAAAAAGATCACTTAGAAAAAGGGAAGAGGGGATAATCTGTATAGTTTGGCAAAAAGCTTAAATTCCTGAAAGATTCTCTGGATTCTATTGTTTGTTATGACCACCTCTTTCAACCCCTAAATAATTCAAAACTTTTCTTCACAGACATGAATTGGTAGGTCCAAAAAAGAGGGTTTATTTATTTACTGTGTGAGAAAAACTAAAAGTGATATAAACAGATGTGAACGGAAGAGAATAACCAGATCCCACAGGAAACAAAATCGAGTAGTAAATGTTTGTCAAAAGTCATTGCTCCTCTGCTTAAAGGAGGATAAGGTTGCACACTAAAGCCCTTAATTACCCTGCTTTACAGGACCAGATTCATGGAATGTCGAACTAACATCAGTTCATAATGCTACGAAGAACTTAAAACGAGACTATTAATGCTCTATTCTACGAATATGGTCTCATAATTCTTCCTAAGAAGCATTTTATCTACGTTGGTTTTATTTTAACTATAACTGAAGTTTTATGTTAAAATTAACCTTCCCTCTTTCCTCTCTACCCACACCCCGCCCCCCAAAATTACAAGCTGCAAAAGTTTCAAATGAATTGTTTCCCTCCTCTTAACACACACACACACACACACACACACACACACTCACTCACTCACTCACTCAAGCAAACTTTTTGAGATGGCCCTCCTACGTCCCCAAACTCAGCGCAACTCCAGCAAAGCCTCCCCTGGGCCATTTTTCCCGTTTTTAACCCCGGCTCAGCCCTAGGGGCCCAAGGCTCGCCCTCCTCGCCTTTCCCCGGCCGTCCTGAAAGTCCGGTCGGGTCCGGGCGGGGCGGGGCAGGGCGGGGCAGGCCTACTCCATTGGAGCCGGACGAGGGGGTGGAGGAGCGGATGGGACCGGTCCGGCTTGCCAAAAACCCGCCAGCGTTTCGTCCCCTCCTCGGTTCCAGTGAGAACACACTTACTTCCCAAGCTGAGACCTACCTGACTTGGCGTTCGGAAGCCACAAGAAAAAACTTTTCAAAACTTCTGTGAGCTTCTGCTCCCCCCCGATGCGTCGTTTCCTGATGGTCCGCCCCCAGGCCGGACTGGGGAAGCCCCCTCCCCCTGCCCGCCTGCTGTGAGGCGCGCGGAGCCACCGCCCCCGGGTCGGGTCGCTGGCGCTGGCGGGCGCGCACCCGGTGGCCGCCGCCGCCGCCGCCGCCACCCTCGGCTTCCTGGGCCCCTGCCCCGCGGCGGCATGGACTACCTGACCACTTTCACGGGCAAGAGCGGGCGCCTTCTGCGGGGCACGGCCAGCCGCCTGTGGGGCTTCGGCGGTGGCGGCGAAGCCCGGCAGGTGCGCTTCGAGGATTACCTGAGGGAGCCCGCCCAGGGGGACCCCGGGTGCGGGTCCCCGCCCCACCGGCCCCCGGCGCCGTCCAGCCCGGAGGGACCCGGTGAGCCCAGCCTCCCTTCGCCCCCCGCGCGGCCGACCCGGGCTGAGGGCTGAGGGTGGGGGCGGCGCTCAGGGCTCGGGGCGGGAGTGCGCCGCCCCGCCTGGCGCCGGACGCGAACCGGGCGGGCGGGGGTCGCGCGGCCGGGCGTTGGCAGGTGTGCCTGGGCTGGAGGCAGGGAGGGGGCGAGGAGGGAAGCGCTCGCTCTGCTCGGGGGACGGAAGGCTTTCTGTGTGCGCCGTCGCTTTTCCTGCCCTGCTCTTCCTGCTTTCTTCACCTAGACTCGGCCGCACTGACCCCGCCAAGTGTTTCGGGGCTACGAGCCATCCTTTCTGCCCTCCCGCCGGCGGGGGACGCTTGAACCCCTGATCCTGCCGGCGCTTTTCGTCTTCGGGGTAGTTACGAACGCCGTGCCTGGTTTGGTTTTGGTTTGAGTCCGTGTTTTTATTTGGTGTTTGTCAACTGCTGGGATTCGCTTGAGCACTTGTCACAGCTTTGGGAGAGAAAATGCCTGGTTTACGCTGGAGCCTAGGTTGATTTTTGCGTCACGTATTTTGAAAGGCTGCGTGTTGTCTTGCGATGGCGGAACTTAGAAAACTTTTCTTCTCCGTGACCACTTGTACCCGCGCGTAGGTTAGTTTTCTTTCGTCATAATGGCTTCGTACCGTTCTTTCAAAAAAAAAAAAAAAAAAAGCAGCCGTGAAGGCACAATATTGATGCCTTATGGAATTTTAAACAGCGCTCCCTGAAGAGGTATGTTGCATATGGGAGCTAAGCCAGTGTCCTTGGCCTCCTCTAAGTTACAATGAGTGGCAGGCCCCTCCTAATTATTTGTACTTTGTTTTTGCTCGTTGGCTTCTTATGCACTTTGGTGTTATGAGAGTCAACTTAGGAGAGTTTAGAGTAGACAGAGAAGCTCACAGAGTGTAAAATCTACCCGTGCTCCACATCCTGCCATTCATTTTAAAGCAGTGAAGGGGTGGACACATCTATAGGTCTGTGTGTAGGTGTGGAAGTTAAGCTTTGGAGAAACTTGAATATTAAAATCTTAATTTTAGCATGGCGCCTTTAGGTATTTTTTTTCTCACTTTACATAACGTATCTTGTCTTTAGAATTCCTGTTTCTGGAATTAGAAAAGGAAAAAGGGGGCTACTTTATTTCTGCTTTGAAGAGGGTTAACCAGATGCTGTTGTCTCCTAAAGGTGGAACCAAGGATGAGGTGTGTTTGAAATTTTAAAGTGTTTGAATAAAGGATTTTTTTTTTAATTTTAATGTTTTGTTTTTTTTCCTGAGAGAGAGAGAGAGAGAGACAGCGAGAGCAGGGGAGGGTCAGAGAGACAGGGAGATACAGAATCTGAGAACAGTCTCCAGGCTCTGAGCTGGCAGTCAGCACAGAGCCCGACGCGGGGCTTGAACCCACGAACCATGAGATCATGACCTGAACCGAAGTTGGACGCTTAACGGACTGAGCCACCAAGGCACCCCTGATTAGAGGATTTTTAAAAATGAGTCTTTAGTTGCCTAATTGAAAACAATTGATAGATGACCAACCTCTAGATAATGGAGAATTCAGAAATATGTGGTGGAACTTAACCAGGAATATGGTCAGTATTTCAGTGAGCCTCGACATACATAACTGATTCATTTATTCAAAACGATTCATTGAGCAGACTGCTACAGCTGACACTCTTCCTTCAGAGCTTCAGTTTCAAAATTCTTCTTCTATCAAAGCTGCCTTATCAACTCATGGCACATTGTTTAATATTTATGGTGCCCTCAAATCTCTGATACAAGTTATAGAGGCCTTAGTGATGTCCCAGTTATGATCACAGTTAGGTGGGCAGATGTGCCTGTCATTAACTTGCTGGAACAATTTGTCAATTTTTCTTAATCTCTTTGGGCCTATATTTTCTTGTTTCTTGTAAATGAACCTGATGAGATGATTCTAAAGGTTCTCAATTTCAGAGCTCTTTTGCATCTCAAAGAGAAGACAACCAGTGAAAATGACTGGTGGTAAAGTTACAAAATAGCATTTGGTTGTAAAAACATTGTGGATCTCTCAAGTTATGCCTCCTGAGTTCTGAAGGCAGTTCAAGAAATAAGTGCCCCAGCAATAAATGTGATCATCACTTTTAGAGTTAGTTCCCTAGATTGACTCCTTTGAGAGGCAACACATGTATATATAGGTTAAAAAAAAAAAAATAGGTTGTGCTTTTAGTTTCTACTGCCTTTGCTTAAAATGAGAACTCTTTTTGCACCTGCCTATCCAATGAATTTTGGATATAGGGTGTTGTTTTTTTTTTATGGGGGTGTTTTTGTATTTGTGTCTTTTAGAATGAGGATCTGTCAGTCTGTTTGAAAGGTTTCTTCTCCCCTTTCTGTTTGTGACTGCCTTTATTTCAGATGTTTATAACAGCTCCCTAAGTTTCCTTTTGTCTCTCACCCTTCATTCAATTCTTTAAAATATCCTCTGTACTATAGCAGTATTTCGTGTACAGACCCATCCATGCTTATAGATTGGTTGTACTTCAGGACCCGTTTGTTGTTAGTGATCTTGCCCCATTGCCTGTTCAGTTGATAAAATCAGCTGTGTTGATAAAATAGCTTTACTGTTGACGTATTAAGGATGAACTAGATAGAATTTTGGTCAAATGTTTTTGATTTTACTCAGTTTTCTGTAAACAAACCACTTACTGGACTGTTATTGTTACTGATGCCTTTACTCCTTTTCTAGGTGGCTACCTTTGCTTTTACTAGCTTTTAGTGTTTTCTGACTCCAACATTATATAGTTGCCCCCAAGAAAACCATAATTGGGTTTAGACACATTAAGGAGCTTATCACACCATTGCTATAGCTATAGTTAATAACAGTTACAAAGAAAACATGATGCAATTCTTGTGTTTACCTAAAGAGTCAATTATGACTTGATTCAAGAAAAATTCTTGGACCTTGAGTATAGGTCATGTTTGGGAGTGTGACCATAAGCCTGTACTATGCAGCCTTTGAAAGTATTCACTTTACTAGATCATATAGTAATAAATAAGTGTAAATAAATTTATCACGTTTAAGTCACAGTTTATTGTGATACAATTATTACCATAAACTACACGGCATGTCAAATGTTTTCCCACTTGGTGACAGTATACTTTTAAACACATCTCTGTCTTGTTTAAATTTTATTTTCAGTTTTTAGCAGTTAAACACTATCGTTTAGGAGGAAACGGCGACAAGAATAAAATTGCCAGGAGCATTGGGGCAGACACTAGCGAATATTGTATTTAATCCTAATAATAACAACTCTATAAGCTAGGTAGGTACAGTTATCCCATTTTCCTGATGAAAAACGGAGCCAGACAAAGAAGTAAGGGGTGTAGAATCTAGAATCCATTTGAATGTTACCTTCATATTTCTGAGTTACAGCCCTCTCAGGAAAAAAAAAAGGTGAGAAAAATGCAGAACTCTAACATGTATGATGTTAAATTAAAACAAGTTAAATTAGTTAAAGGCTAGGATGAATTGTCATTGAAGCTTTTTTAACGATAGATATTAAAATGAGCTGAAAAGTAAAATCCAATGAAGACATTAGAAAAGTTAGATATATTTTAGGTTGGAAATTGCAGATGCAGATTATCTGTAAGAGTTAGATAAGATGCAGATTATCTGTAAGAGTTAGATAATAGTTTATTTTGAACCCATGAAAGACCAAGTGCCTCTAAAAAATTTGGAGGACCACTTGAAAAAAAAAAAAACAACTCAGTGTTGGTCAGTGGAAGAGGGTGACCCTAGATGTCTACACTTAGTCTCATTTCTTAAGGTGGGAATTGTCAGGGAAAGAACCTTGACAAACAATCTCAACCTGCTCTGATAGTAACTGATGGTAAGTTTGAGCTCATAATATTGTTTCCTTATCAACCATGAGGTAGTTTTCCCTATTTTAGAATTGCTGCTCATCTCACTGAACTCTGCTCTGTGTTTTAGGACAAAGCTGCCTCTGAATATTTGAGGCTACAGTAAAGCAGTGATTCTTAGACTTTAGTGTGTGTCAGAATCACTTGAAAGTCTTGTTAAAACGAAAATGATGGGCCTTTCCCCAGAACATCTGATTTAGTACTTCTGGGTTGGGCCCTATAATACCCATTTCTAACAGTTTTTACCAAGTGATGCTGGTGCTCCAGCTCTGAGGACCATGCTTTTAGAATCACTTTTTTTCCTTGAGGAATCCTTTATCTATGATAAGGTTAGAAGTAAATATAGAAAGAGAAAACTTATTAAATGCGTAGTATTTTTGTGTTAAGTTTAGGAATAATCAGTGTACTTGGTTTTCAAACTACTGTTGTTTCAGAGAATTAGGCCTATTAAAGTGCATACAAATTAGTTTTGTAAATACTATTTAAAACACTTATTTGTGTAATTGTTTTTTTAAATTGAGAGGTGCACGCATTTGGCTAAACTTAGAAACCATGAGATTATTTAGAACTTAATGTTAATAATATTTAAAACTTTATAATGTATTGCCTACAGTTCTTAGAACGGTTTACTTGTTAAAGGTAATTGAAGTGTTTAAAATAGAATATAGTAAATTTATAAATTCAGTTTATTGGATGTGAGAACATTTAATTACCCAAGTTTATAATAGGATGATTTAATTTGTTTTCTCTTTGAGTTGATCAGCTATCAAAAGCACCTGGAAAGTGTTTTCAACATTACAAGATTGTCAAATAAAATGCACTTTATAGATGAAAACTTAGAGGAAAACTAGGCTTTTATATTCGTACTTTAGTAAATCAAATATTAATTGAAAAGTAAAGTACTATTTTATTAATTAAATAGTTTTTTCTGTTTATAAAGACTCTTTTCATGGTCAACAACAAACTTACATTAAGAGACTCTTGATAAATTGTATTGTTCCAAAAAAGCGCATGTTTTAAGGTTGAATTCATGTGTTAAAGAAAGGTCAAAAATTTGCCTTTGTTTTCTGACATTCAGTGAAAAAAGGGTAATGTGATCAGACATAAATTAGTGTCCATAAGATAGACAAAACTGTTGATAAGATAGGAAGGAGAAACACTAAATTTCTAATTTCATTTAATGTAAAATAGCCACAGGTGCCTAACTGCTGTCGTATTGGATAATGCAGAAATAGAATCTAGAATCCAGATTCCTCAATGCAGTTCCTTACTGGTCACGTTTCAGTACTCAATAGTCACATTTGTTAGTGGCTACTAAAATGGGTAACGTAAGTATAGAACATTTCCGTCATTGCTAAAAAGTTCCTTCATTGCAAGAATATCACTATTCCTGTTAAAATGAGAAAAAATTCTCATGGAACTCTAATATAGCAAAAAGTATCCTTACCATCTTTATAGTAAATAGAACTTCTGATTTCAAAAAGCTATTTTTTAACCCCATTCTTTAGTATGATTCAATGGTATAACAACAAAAGGCAAGTAATAAAAGAGTTCTGACAGGGCCAATGCAGTTAAACCAAATATGCAGTTACCAGATGGTGTATCTTAACTCAGGGGTAAAAAGTGCTAGTATAAACTACAGATTTTCTTATAGTGAAGACTCTGGATTTTAGATTTTCTAGAGCAGTGCTACTCAGTAGAACTTTCTGCAGTGATGAAATATTCCCTATTTGTGTTATCCATTATGTAACCACTAGGCAAGTGTAGCTATTAAAACTTGAAATGTGACCAGTGGGGAACTGAATTGAGGAATTTGAATCCTGGATTCTATGTCTGCATTGTCCAGTATGGTAGCAGTTAGGCACATGTGGCTATTTTATTTTAAATTAAGTGAAATTAAAAATTTGGTTTTCAGCCCCACTTCCCATATTTCAAGCACTCCAAAGCCTCAAGGCTAGTGGCTACCAGATTGGGTAATACAGATATAAACTCTTTCTATCACTGCAGAAAGATTCCCTGGGAAGCACTCTTCTTAGCAGTGGGACCTAATCCTGACTGCACTTGAGAATTCCCTTGGGAGATTTTTAAAAATTCTGAATAGCCAGGCGCCACTTTTAGCATGATTTCTATGATCATACAATAATCAAAGAGTAAATCATAAATCAGAATCTGTAAGTTTAAGACTTCAGCTAATTTTTTTAAATGTTTTGTTTATTTCTGAGAGAGAGAGAGAGAGACAGAGACAGAGACAGTGTGAGCCGGGGAGGGTCAGAGAGAGAGGGAGATACAGAATCTGAAACAGGCTCCAGGCTCTGAGCTGGCTGTCACCACAGAGCTCGATGCGGGGCTTCAACCCACAAACCATGAGATCATGACCTGAGCCAAAGTGGGACACTTAACCGACTGAGCCCCCAGGTGTCCCGACTTCAACTAATTTCAAGTTTCCCGGGTGATTCTAATGTGTAGGTGGGATTAAAAAACACTATTTTCCTCAATCCTGTTTCTCAATCAAATTACTGTTCCTTGATGAGTTTTTGTTTTTTCTTTTCATCTTTTTTCTTTCCAAGCATTTTGGGCATGCACCTGTCTTATAATTCAGGTTCAGAAAAAAGATGTGTGTTTAAATTGCATGCCAGCATCTGGATAAAATTGAGACCTTTGGAAAATTGAGGTGACAGTGAAAAGTTCCTGAAAAGAAGACACATTTATATGCTTGAAAGAGAAATGCTGAAGACAGATCTTAGTATATTTGCTTCTAGTCTTTTATAGCATGTTTCTTTTTTTTTTTAGTAAAAATCATGTGTGCTAACTATGAAGAAGTCATATATTGCAAAGGTTAAAGTTTAAAAGCCACTTCCAATCTAGCCATCCAGAGAGATAATTAGTATCAAGATAGGCATTACTGTCAAAATCTATGTATATGTACATATAGAATGATGGTCAGAAGGAAAGAATAACTGAAAGACATTATTTGTTTGCTCTAAGTATTTCCTAAAAGATGTGTCTAAAGGAAAGCAGAATTTTACAAATTATTAGTAAGATATTGATATTTTTAATTCTAACCTCAGTTTTAGGCAGGACCTACTTTTTAAAAAAAAAAATGTTTGTCTTGAGAGGGGGAGAGAGAGAATCCCAAGTAGGCTCCATGCTGTCACCATAGAGCCTGTTGGAACCCATGAACCTGAGCTGAAATCGAGAGTCCGACACTTAACACGCTGAGCCACCCAGGCATCCCTAGTTGGGATATACTTAACTCTTGGAGATGACATTAGCGGTTTCATCTCCCATATTTTTCCTCATCTCCTAATAGTTACTTCTTATATTATTTTTACATTTTTCATACTTGTAACATTCACAATTAGTTTTTCAATTACATTTTTAAAACATTGTTCAGGGGCACTTGGTTGGCTCATTCCGTTAAGCGTCTGACTTCGGCTCAGGTCATGATCTCACGGTTCATGGGTTCGAGCCCCGTGTTGGGTTCTGTGCTGACAGCTATCTCAGAGCCTGTTTCAGATTCTGTGTCTCCCTCTGTCTCTGACCCTCCCCTGCTCACACTCTCTCTCTCTCAGAAATAAATAAAACATTAAAAAAAATTGTTCATTATTCCTCACTAGTCCTTTTACTATGCCCTCCTCATTCTTAGAGTTTTTACTTGGATACAGTTGGTGTAACTTCAGGTTTTTGGCATTCAGGAGTATTTCCATAAAGAAGTCTTAAGCTAGAATGTTTTTTCCCCTACTAGGTGATTTGCCTTTTATGAGTGAATTCTTCTTTTATTTTCCAAGCACTATAATTTAATCAGGAGCAGAAAGGGAATAATCAGATGTATGTGTGCTTATGTGTTGTGTAATACTCTTGGGAATTACATCTTTTCCTCTAGGATCCATGTTGATAGAACAGCCTCTATATGGAACAGCCCTGGTCTTGACATAAAGGAAATAGAGAGTCAAGATGTATAATGTTGATCTTAACACTTTAACACTTTACCTGGAATACTCTTCACTTCTGTTCATGTTTCAGTGAGCAAAGTAAGTCACATGGCCGTACCAGACATTAGTAGGATACTGATTTTATATTCCTCCCCAAGGAGGAATACAGGCTGCTTAGCAGCAGTGAAGTCTATCACAGTGGCTACTTGAAAAACAACTTTTTTAAGCCTGTCCATTTATTTTGAGAGAGACTGAGTTTGCATGGGAGGGGCAGAAATGGGGAGAGAGAGAGAATCCCAGGCAGGCTCCACACTGTAGTGTGGAGCCCAATGAGGGGGATTGAACCCACGAACCGCAAGATCATGACCTGAGCAGAAGTGAAGAATCAGTAGCTCAAAGGACGGAGCCACCCAGGCACCCCTCACAGTGACTACTTTAGAAAACAGTTCTATTAATTTGACAGAGATTTGAAAATTACTAGTCTTATTGTCACCAGTAGGAGCCTGTTTTTTTTTCTGTCAGTTATTCAGTCTGCCAGTTTGATCCTCAAAAGCTCTATTAACAGTGCTTCTCAAATTTATTGTACATTCAAATCAGTTGTGAATCAGTAGTTCTGGAATGACACCTGAGATTCCAAAGTCACTGTAAGCTCCTAGGTGATGCCAATGCTGTTGGTCTTTGAAACACAACTTTAAGTAGCAAGGCTCTATTATTGCACTTTGTATATTGGAGCTTTTCGCTTAGAAGTGGATCACTGAAAAAATCCTTGGCTAGATAAAGAAAAGTACGAAAAGGGAACAACTAATGGGTAGGAAACCAATAAGAATATGAGATATTACCAAATAAAGGGAAAGATAAACACTGGGAAGGAGTTAGTTTGTGAATGCTTCACAAAGATAAGATAAAATAAAATAAAATTGAACAAGTCCATCAAATTTGCCATGGAGTTCAGCTTTGCCAAGGCAGGTTTAGCGAACTGGGAAGAGAGAAGCCATTGTAGTGCATTGTGGAATCAGTAGGTGGGGATGGAGTAAAGATAGTGAAAGTAGACTCTTGTTTTCAAACTTTCAATGATGAAAAGAAGCAGAAAGAGTGAAAACTAGAGGAGGATGTTCACAAAGTTGAAGAAAACTTGAGGGATTTTTAAATTTGTTTTTGTTTTGATTATGGATGAGGAGTCATCAGAAGTAAGGTTTGCTTGTTTTTTTTCCCCTATATTACCTCACTGTCATGGAATCATTAGAAAAGCTGTAATAAGCAAATCTCGTGTATTTTAGGAGATGATTTTAAAATCTTAATATCTGTATTATTGTGTTTGAAAATACTGACTCCCAGCTCAATATTTTTAAATTATCACACTTTTTATCAGTAGCTACTACCAAAATTATAGTATTCTATTATAACAGGAATCTTTTAGTATTTTAAAACTGGATGCTGCTTTCGTTGTTGGTTTTCAGGTTTCTTCCTCCAGTCTGCCTTTCCCATCCTGTTACCAAAATGATCTTTAAAGTTCTAATGCTGCTTTGTCAATTCTCTGCTTAAAAATCTTTTAGGTCTTCTGAACCTGGTATTAGCAAGCTGGGTATTTCAGACTAACCTGCTGAGAAAAATTTGAAAAGCACAGCCAAAACAAAATAAATTTTATTGAGGGTATCCGAAAGCAAACTGATACTGACTAGATTAGGACCTGAGTGGACAGAGACCAAGGAGAAGCAGCTCCAATTTGGGATTGCTTTTTCCCTGGGGAATGTGTTGATTCTAGAAATAGCAATGGGAAGATTAAAGGGTGTTTAACAACATACAGGTATAAGGGAACAGGGATAAAATACAAGACCCTAAAACATTGTACCTTAGGGTACAGAAAAACTGAAGTCGGTGGATTGTCGTAGGATACTGGCTTAATTTCAGATCATTATTCCTATATCTTTAGTAACGAGATCTGGCGTTGCTAGTGTCCTCAGTTGTTTGACAGAAGCAGACAGTATTTTCTGGAGAAGTACAGCTTTTTGTGTGTCAAATTCTGTCAGTAGGCAATTTTGCAAAAAGAATGCAGCACAAAGAATATAATTAGGCACATGACAAGATCTCAGAAACAACAGTGAATAGAAGCAGACCTACAAGAACTCTGGATATTGTAGTTATAACTTCAGATAGCTGTGTTGAAAAAATAAAATAGCTGTGTTGAGAATTATGAGCTAATTGAGGATTTTGAAGAAAGATACAAGCTATAAAAAAGAAAAATAGACATTCTAGAACTGAAAAATGTCATAGGGTGGCAAAATAACATTCTCTAAATAGCAAAAGAAGAAATTAGAAGGTATAACATTTTGGATCAGATTATTAAAACAAAATATCGAATTTTGTAGGATTCAGCTTAGAAGAATGTTTATTGCTCTAGATTACATGTATGTGTCTGCTTCTGGTAAAGATGGAGTAAAATCTAAGTCCCTTGCTCTTTACATCAAGGTAATTGTATCTGGGGAAAGTTTTACATATTCATTTACCTATCAGAATTTTCCTGAACACCTACTGTATGCCAGACATAATATAAGGTGCTGGGTATATAGAAAGGTTTCTCAATCTCAACAGTACTGAAATTCTGGGAAGATCATTCTTTGTTGTAGGGGAAATGTGGTATATGTTGTTTAGCACACCATGTTTAGCATTGGCCTGTACCCACTAGATGCCAGTAACATTTTCCCAGTTGCAATAACCAATAATGTGTCTCTATTTCTTCATTGTAGAATGATACCTACTTTATAGGGTTGAAGAATCAGATAAGGTGATAAATATGAAGTACTTATAACAGTGGCTGGCATATAATAGCACTTGATAAATATTATTTTGTTTGTTAAGTCATAAATATGTACATATTTCTTTTTAAAAATTTTTTAATGTTTATTTTTGAGAGAGAATGACAGAGTGGGAGTTGGGGGGAAGACAGAGAGAGAGACACAAGAATCCAAAGCAGGCTCCAGGCTCTGAGCTGTCAGCACAGAGCCTGATGTGGGGCTCAAACTCATGAGTCATGAGAAAATGACCTGAGCCGAAGTGAGATGCTTAACTGACTGAGCCACCAAGGTGCCCCTATTTATATATTTCTTTATTTTTTTAATGTTTTATTTATTTCTGAGAGAGAGAGAGAGACAGACAGACAACGTGAGCAGAGGAGGGTCAGAGAGAGAGGGAGACACACAATCTGAAACCGGCTCCAGGCCCTGAGCTAGCTGTCAGCACAGAGCCCAATGCCGGGCTCGAACCCATGAACCGTAAATCATGACCTGAGCCAAAGTCGGACGTTTAACCAGCTGAGCCGTCCAGATGCCCCTATATTTCTAAAGTGTAATAACTTCTGTGAGGAAGAAGAGTAGGACCTCTCCTATCCATATTGCCTCTCTGGGTTCTTTTATGCTGGCAACTGTCTTTAAAAATGTATTATGAATTTACCTAATAAGAGACTGGGGTAGGTAGCAACTATGATAATTTACAAGTCTCAATTCTGATTATGTGACTGTGTTTTCATATTGTTAGACGAGAATGATCACTTTGTTTCATTGTGCTCTGGTACTTATATTTATGACTAAATGTTTTAATATTTATTAAAATTTAGAACTGTTTATAATAAGATTATTAAAAATAATATATAATTTTAAATTATTAAAGTGGGTACTTTAAATTTGTTTTAAAGTTTAAGCTGTAGAAAGCTGGTACATTGGTTTTCTTGTTCTAAACTGCTCTCCATGGTGAACTCTTGAAAATGAGAGCAATTGTAAACTTCATTGTGATTAAATGTTTAATGAACTCTTGGGATATTATGAAACCCAAATTGAAAAACTTCTATTAGGCAAAGTAAATGTAGACTAATGGTTATTCCTAAAATCAATTAAGGGTGAATATATATTATTAGTTAAAAATAGTCTGTAATTGTACTTCGCATTGCTTAAGAAGTTTAAATGGCAAAATGAGGATAGTGTTTTTGGCTCCCTCTACTGTTTATTAAAAGATCAGAAATTACTATTTAAAACTTTTATAGTAGTTTTATATTTCAGATAGCTTAATATTTTATTATAAGAAAATCAAATTTAAATATATGTTATTCAATGGAGAAAATATAGAATAGAAAAAGCAAAAATAGTACCCTTTTCCATAAGCATTATATCATTTTGCATTTTTTAAAAAACTGAATGTTTCATTTATTTTGAGAGAGAAAGTGAGCACCAGCAGGATAGGAGCAGAGAGAAAGAGAGAGAATCCCAAGCAGGCTCCACACCGTCAGTACAGAGCCCATGTGGGCTCTTACGACCATGAGACTATGACCTAAGCTGAAACCAAGAGTCAGACGTTTAACCAAATGACCCAGCCACGCGCCCCTCATTTTACATTCCTGCCATAAATACAGAAGAATGCTACTTTTTCTACAGTTTAATATGTAGTCAGGCTTCTGAATTTTTACCAGTCTGATAGGTGAGAAATTGTATTTCAGTGTAGTTTAAATTTGCAGTTCTCTAGTTATGAGTTAGATTGAAAATTTTATAGTTTAAAAGCCATTTTTACACACTTTTGTGAATTGTCTAATCATTTGCCTATTTTTCTGAGTTTTTGTCTCCCCCCCCCCTCAGATTTTAAGAGTTCTGTAAATATTTAGGAAATTAAAATAGGGGATATATATTAGATATTATATTTAGATATTCTAAATATTCTAAATATATTCTAAATATAATATCTAATATATATTATTCATTACCTCCTAGGGCTGTAATATATGAGCCATAATTCTTTGTTCTTCTTTATGGAAAATTAATGACTGTTTATGAGAATTGGGGTAGTTCAAGGTACAGAACATCAGTTCATTCACACAGGTGGTTTGCAATGTCAGGCCCTTTGTTAAGCACTGAAGAGGCATTGTGGAACAAAGCAAGCTCAGTATTTTGTAGGTTACCCGTTTAGTAGAAAGGATTAAAAAGAGATCAAAACTTAAAACCTTGCTAGGTGCTACGAAGGAGACCTACATATGCTATGGGATTAATAAAAGAGGCTTGGGTTAGCCTATGTGATCAGGAAGGTTTTGGGAGAGTTTTTTCACGCATTGTGGAGCTGAGCTTTTTGGGATTCAGACTTATTGTTTTTATTATTAATGCTTTATTAGAACCATTCACCAAACTGAGCTACTTAGGTACCTATAAACAAGCTAGTATGGTCAGAATTCATCTAAGATTAGATAGAAAACAAATGAAATAGATACTTTTTAGATTGTTTGGGTTTGGGTAGAACTAATTTTCCTGTCATTTTAATCTTGTAGAATATCGACGGTGAATATAATATTTTGCTGTTCACTGTCTTTTTCAGTTTTGAGTTTTTTGTTCTTTAGAGAGTGATTTTAATCATTTAAAGAGTGATATTTTATCATTTCAATGTAATAGTTGTTGCATGAACTATAGATGAAAAGGTTAGCACTAATGCAGAATTTAAACTGAAACAGATACCATAACCTTGGTAATAATGACATGTTCAAGGGAACTATCTTGATTATCAAGTGAAATACTTAGTGCTTTATCTGAAATGAAATGCATAAAAGTGTGTTTATATATGAAAGCATATCTTAATTTATAGTATGTAGACAAGGAATTTAGTAATTTAATTCGATAGAGAAGACTCCATCTTTAAGTATGGTTGTAGAAGTAGAACTATTTTCTCCTGTGAGAACTAACGTTACCTTTTTCAGACTTGGTTTGGTTAGTAATAATAATGTATCCTCAAATATAGTTTATTGTAATCAAGTTAAATGGGTTGAAAGAAATCCATAATTTAGTTGTTAATAAAATTTGATAATCCTTTCTGCCAACTGTTGCTTATGTTTTGAATTGACTTCCAGTTATTTTTTTTTTTTAATGTTCTATTTATTTCTGAGGGAGAGACAGCATGAGTAGGGGAGGGTCAGAGAGAGAGGTAGACACAGAATCCAAAACAGGCTCCAGGCTTTGAGCTAGCTGTCAGCACAGAGCCCGAGGCGGGGCTCGAACCCACCAACCGTGAGATCATGAACTGAGCCGAAGTCAGACGCTTAACCAACTGAGCCACCCAGGCACCCCGGACTTCCATTTATTATAGTGTCTCATACTGGTCAGCTCCTAAAGCAAGCAAGGAGGAAGTACACTTCCTTTTTTGACAATTGGTTGCATTTTAGAGCAGAGAATCCCAGGGAGCACGCTGTAGTAGTAGTCTAGTAGATAACTGCCCATTGAGCTCTAGTTAGCAGTCCTTCACATCACTCTGAGAGGAAAATGAATTTAATAGGAATTTTACCTCATTTGATTTCAGACACTGGCCAAAAGAAGACCTTAGACAAGAAAGATGGGAGACGAATGTCTTTTCAGAAACCTAAAGGAACTATTGAGTATACTGTAAGTTACTTGCTTTTAAAAAAGCTGATTTGTCTTTGCAAGAACGTTACTTAAGACATTCTTTGTTTATATTGTAATAAATAAGATAAAGGTTGTTAATTGCCTTATTTCAAAAATTCTGTTTCAATAACTGCTATTAATAATAATACTTAAGATCTTAATTGTATTTTAGGGTGTTCTTTTTTCCTTAAAGAGAAATTTTATTAAGTGTGATACAAAGACATTTATTCCAGCAAATTTAATTTAATATAGATGGTAATTTATAGGGAGTCAAAGTTCCTGTGTTCTAATAATTTTTATTAGATGAGCCTTTAGAAAAATATTTACTCTTTGAGAAATGTGATCTTCATTATATTCCCAGCAATGCTAATGATAATGAAAAGGGCAGATAGAATAGATAAGTTGATATTTATCTTCCAGAAAAACCTGTCACATGATGATTATTTGCACTGATTTGTAGCTAAGTTTCTTTAGCTTTGAAATGGAACTTGCTTCTGTATTCTTAAAATGACCTTCAAAATCTCCCTGCAGTCAGTTCTTTACATTTCTGGTTACTATGGAAAACCGAAGTGAGACATCAACTTTAGTCTGTGGTGTAATGCTTATTGGATTGTATGTAAATATTGTTTATTTAGATAATGTTAATAATGTTATAAGCCAGTTACTTCAGCTGACCTTCGTTTTGTGTTACTGTTTTTGCTTTTCTAATATGTTATAACTGTATTAAGAACATAGAAATTTTAAACAATTTCTGCATTTGTGTCATCATGAAACCTTCCACACTTGGTTTGAATCTTATTTTCCATGAATTCTTAAAATTGAACAAATTATCAAAAACTTGAGGTATACTTTATTTCTGTATTTTGTGTAATTGATGACTTGAGACTTTAAGTATTTTTAAAAGTTGAGAACCAGATATTTAGGGTAGAATTTTTACCATCAAAAGAATCTCTTCTTAAAGCATATTATAAACTTGAATGTGCTTGTACCTTCTCTGCATGATTGAGAAATTGAGAAAAGTTCAAACAGTAAAATAATAGATTATGTAATTTGCTGTGTCCGTTAGTGTTTATTCAGGCATAAGATTATAGGCATGAGGCATAAGATGTTATCTACACATATAATTGTGTGATTGTGAAGAATTGTAAAAATTCAGTTTGTCTTTAATTTAGCAGTTTACCATTCTTTCCTTGTAATTCAATAAAACTTGTGTTATCTGTAGCAAAATTAAATTTAACTTAAGAACCATTATTTTGTGGGGGGAGGTTAATTAAAACTTGCAATTATATTTTTTTGTAACATTATTAATGACCTTTTGGAAATAATCAAGTATTAACCAGAAAAGTTATAAAACATCCTCTTGCAGGTTTTTGTTTAGATTCTTTCCTCTTGTTTTTTAAGTTGTTTATTCCCTATGCCATATCCTAGAAGAAAGAAATGTATTTCTAAAACTAAGATTTTATTATCTTATATTCTATTCTTATGATAGTTTTATAAAATTTTGATATAGTATCTGTATATAAAGTTTATGACATGATTTTTATATTTAGGAAAATACATATCTCCCTCTGTTTCTCTTAAAATAAAACTTATAATGTACTCTCAAAATTTGTTCTGAAAAATTTATAATCTAGTTTAAGTACATTTCAAACCACCTAAATATAGCACATATATCGTACTATATTTTTTTAATTGGGAAATCACTTTAAGTAGGAATCAAAAGTAGACTGTGAAAATACTATACATTATCATTTTCTTCCTAGTTAACTTAATATTTGTATACCTTTCTATGAAAGAGCCTTTTCCCAGGTCACCATTTTCTAATTATCAAACATAAAGATAATTAGAATAGTATTTTCAGTTTAATACAGGCATACTCTGCTAAAAAAAAATTTGTATGTTTTTAGGTTCCGTATGTTTTAAAAACTATTTAAAGGAATAGTACATCTTTAAAACCTTTGTAAAATAAAAATCATTTGTGTTTTCTAAATTATATTTTATAGTTTGAAATTACTTGAAGTAATAATTCAGGTATGTAATTGTTATATACTATGATAAAGCAAGCACACTGTATCATAATAGGTTGAGACCATCTGTTAACAAAACACAAAATTTCTCAGGTTATCCTATATCTAAAGATGGAAAATACCACTTGTTAATCAAATGTGAGATTGGTCCATAGACATATTAATGATATTAATACCTCATAGTATAGTTTTTGTGTTATGACAGATTCAGTAATTGATTTTTTCTTTTAAACAGGTTGAGTCAAGGGATTCTTTGAATAGTATAGCCCTGAAATTTGATACAACGCCCAACGAACTTGTTCAATTAAATAAGTTATTCTCCCGAGCAGTTGTTACTGGACAGGTATCTTTTTTTAATGCATTGGTGTTTAGAAGTATTGAGTAGTAAGACAGAATTTATCTATTGAAGTATAGTTAAAATATGGAAAATTTAGGCATAATTTTATGCATGTTGTGAACTAACTTTGGTTCTTAGAAAATGTTTTATTTAGGTATGGCTTCACCTCAGACTTTTACATGTTTAGGTAGTGTTGCACTATATTGATGTTTTAACAAGACACAATAAGCTTTAGACTGTTTCAGCTCTTTTTTTTTTTTTTTTTTTATTTCTAGGAGAGAGAGAGAGAGAGAGCGAGCGAGCGAGCGTGAGCAGGGGAGGGTCAGAGAGAGAGGGAGTCACAGACTGAAACAGGCTCCAGGCTCTGAGCTGGCAGTCAGCACAGAGCCCGACGCGGGGCTCGAACCCAAGAACCGCGAGATCATGACCTAAGCGAAAGTCGGACGCTTAACCGACTAAGCCACCCAGGCGCCCCTGTTTCAGCTCTTTTGTTATTATAAACATTTCTGTAGAGAACGCTCTTGTACATCTTTCTCTTTTTTTTTTATATATGCAGGAATTTCTGTAAAGTCCTATAAATAAAATTGATGGGTTAAATGATAAGTGCATTTTACATTTTGCTAGCTATTACCAAATAGTCCTATAAGAGGAACACGCATAGTATATGATAATTATTGTTTCCCTACCCTATCCTTGACCCTATTTATTATCAAAGTTGTCTAACCTGAATTTAAATATCTTTTTTTGCTTTGTTAGAAGTATTGTAGTATATATTCTTTAAATCTAAGGATTCTTATTTTTTCTGCCTATTGGTGAAGGTCATTGTTAATGGTACTTGCTTATAGAACACCATTCAGTTGTTAATATTTCAGTTTGAGCAAATCTTCATGTGAATGTTTTCTTACAGGTTTTATATGTTCCTGATCCTGAATATGTCTCCAGTGTTGAGAGCTCACCATCTTTAAGCCCTATAAGTCCTCTGTCACCAACATCTTCCGAGGCTGAATTTGATAAGGCCACTGTAAGTGTCCCCACGTTTAAAAGATAACTATAAAGAAATCTCACTGTATATGTATATATCATCATTGGTTTTTATCCTACTTTGACTATGGTTAAAACTAAATTTTACCTTTTTATTCTGTTACATAACAGTTGCTTTTGTGGGGTTTTTTGTTATATAACAGTTTTTAAAGGGAGCTTTCTTATTAAACCAAACAGCTTAAATTAACCCACTATTATTGGTGGTGGTCCAAAGATATTCATCAGCTCTCTTCTATAAATGCCATATAATAATTTAAGTAAAGAAGGAGTTTTACCTAACAAACATGACAATGTCATGATAGGAAGTCCGTGCCCAATTAATTTTTATTTCAGTTTTATGTCACTTTTTATAGTACTTAGAACACTTGAGTTTACTTTTGACACACTGTCCTTTAAAAAATAATTTATCAGGGCACCTGAGTGGCTTAGTCAATTAAGCATCTGACTCTTGATTTCTGCTCAGGTCGTGATCTCACAGTTCACGAGATTGACCCCCACATCTGAAGCAGTCTTTGCACTCGCAGAGCCTACTCTGGATTCTCTCTCTCACTCTCTCTCTCCCTGACACATGTGCACTCTCTCAAAAATAAACATTTAAAAAACAGTTTTAAATAATTTGTCATCTTAATACTTAATTCTTCTAAGTATTCTGAGCAGTTAATAGTGGATTGATTTACCTAGGATTTTTAAGGCATGGTCTATATGTTACATTTTACAAATGAATTTTAAAGAACCAAACTGCAAGAGCGCCTGGGTGGCTCAGTCGGTTAAGCGTCCGACTTTGGCTCAGGTTATGATCTCATGGTTCGTGGGTTTGAGCCCCTCGTTGGGCTCTGTGCTGACAGCTAGCTCAGAGCCTGGAGCCTGTTTCGGACTCTGTGTCTCCTTCTCTCTCTGACCCTCCGCTGTTCACACTGTCTCTCTCTCTCAGAAATAAAACATTTAAAAAAAAATAACCAAACTGTATTTAATAATTTTGATTAAAATCTCTCTAAAAGAAGCTATATTTTTGTGCCTTTTTTTGTAAATTAATACTAATCATGATTTCCCATTTGCATGATGGCTTAAAGATTATGTTTATATAGAAGAGGGTATTCCTATATTAAGTGGCTAAATTCCTGTGGGAGATTCTTTGGTGATGCCTTGCCTGCTTTAGGAGACATCCTTTTTTTCTTGTCCCAATTTGCAGTCACAGTTTAAGATACCAAATGACCTAAGAGTGACAAAATACAAATTATTAATGTTAATTTGCCTACAAATTATTAGACATTTTTAATTTCTAAGCTCTATTGTTTAACTAGTTTCATTTCTTCCATGGAATAAAGTACAAGATACATTGATTAGTGTTTTTTGCTTTGCCCAGGGACTTTTAGTGTGTGTGTGTGTGTGTGTGTGTGTGTGTCTGTGTGTGTTTGAGAGAGACAGAGAGAGAGAGAAGGGTCATTTTCAAATATGTATTTGTTGGATATCTTATTTATAAAATATGACAACACTGTACTTTAGAATGCAGTCACATGAAAGGAATGTATTATATTTTTCACTGCTGATGAGAGTGGAAGTCAGGTTCTAATGAGTAGGGGGTATTGCTGGACTAGATGATATAAGAATATGTTTTTGAACATAGCTATGCCATTTTCCCATAAGACTTACAAAGAGCTGTACTCATAAGAAGTGCAGCAACAAAGGAGATGTAGTGTTAGAAGACTTTGCCTTTTATTTTTTATTTTTCAAACCCTAAAACGAAATTGTGAAAACTTGACTATAGCATTGTGCCTGACTAACAGTCTATTTTGTCTTTTTCTGACCCTTATCTTTAACCTGAATCTTCCTACCAACTGACTTTCTTGAAAGGCACAGATCAGAAAGAAGAGAATGCTTAAGCTAAAGGGAGCAACAAGGCCAGGCCTTCTCCTGTGAGAAAATGTTCTCTTCCTCATTTTTGCCGTGCTAGTGAAAGAGAGGGAGAGAATAATAAAAGCCATATGAATGACTTTTAATCTGTAGTGACTCAACTGCTGTCAAAGATGCCCAAAAAGTATGCTCTAATATGACTCGTCATAAGAATAAATTCTTTCTCCCTGTGATGGATCCAGGAAGGAGTTAAGAAACATTGAGTTCTTGAAATTTTCCGTATTGATTATAGGCAATAGTCAGAAATAATTTTTGGAATGGTAATTTCTTAATTTTTTTTCCTAGAAATATATTCATTACTAGACTCCCAAGATAATATTCCTATATAACTTTCCATATATCTCAAGTGTTTATACCCCTGCATTATAATTATTGGATTTTTGTCTCCCATTCTAAGCCCCGTAGAAGCAAGGAACTTATGTTTTATTAGCTATAACTCACATTTGTATTATAGTAATTAAAATATTTATTAGTGTTATTGTCACGTTTTTCCCAGAAATATCAGTTTATATTTCTAATAATCACCCATAGGTTTTCTGAATGTTCAGCTGTTTAGTAGCTTACCAATGAAGCTAAATTGTATTTTCTTGACCGTGTTAGCATAAAGGATCTCAGTGGGTTTTTAAGATAATTTTCCCTTAAAACTATTATCTTTGAGAATTTCCAGGGTCAAACAATTTTTTCACATTTTTTCCTTCATATTGATGAAAAAACCTGGAAACAGGGAAAACTAACAAAAGTGTAAATAATAAATAGCTAAAATTAACCATGTGTCAGGTACGATTCTAAGTGCTTTAAAAGTATTGTCATTTATTCCTAACCTCAACTTGGCCTAGCTGTTGTTGTTGGGTTTTTTTTGTTTTTTTTTTCCTTCTAGACACATTCTACACCCTTTTCTATTCTCCTTTGGGCTTTAGACTATATCATCAGGCTCCCTGCCTTGAGCTTTTCCTGGTTTTGGTCTTTTGGAAACATTGGCAGAAGATAAGACAAAAGGAGCGAGAAGGGGGCATATTTATTCTCCTAGCTCCCTCCATACAAGGTCACTTTAGAGTTGCAACATTCTCCAGCCTCTCATCTCATCAGACAACCCTTTCCACAAGTCCTTTTACAGGGTGTCTGTTTCTTCCTTACCTTTTTAGGCCTACAGGTGATAAGGAAAACTCTGTTGTTTATACACATTGCATAATACTTCTGTAAACAGTTCCATTTTTAAACTCTCTAAATTAACTCAAGTTGATATACCACCAAGTTCTTCTGGTACCTGACCAATAACAGTGTTTATTTTACATACAAGGAAACTGAGGGAGAGATGTTAAGTAATTTGTGTCTAAGATCCTTCAGTTAGCTAGTAACTGAGTTAGGATTCCAACCCAAGTAGTCTGTCCAGAGCTCATATTCTTTATTACCATTTTATAGCTGGAAAATCATGTGTAATATTTATTCATACTGTACAAAAAAGATGACCATAATCAACTTTTTTTTCGGTTCACTTGATCTAGCAATGCTTTGCTTTTGCACATTTGAATCCTTGGGTCAGTGATTGAGGCTCAGTAGATAGATGTTTATACTCTATATTTTTAAGGACCTTTGTATCCCTAGTGGCTAAAACAGAATTGCACAAAGAAACTTCAGAAAGCCCTCATGAGCTTGAAATCACTGAATTAAGAATCAGGATCTACACATACCAGTCAAAACTAGCTACATAGAGATACTGATCATTTGGGTAATGTACATGTATGTAAGTTACAATTAGATCTAATTACAATTCCTCTGAACTTTTTTTTTTAAAGAAATGTCCTTTCATATGCTATACTTTGAGCATTTAGTAAACTAATCTCATGTATTCTTTTTAATAGGATTACATTGACAAATCGGGATTGCTTATAGATACTGAGCTGTAGAATTTAGACTTTGAGGGAACCTAAGAGATCATAACGAGGTATATCATCATACAAGTAAAGTATTTTACAGTGTTTCTTGCTTAGTCTTTGTGAGTGATATGGTTACATAGTAGGTAATGTTGTCAACTGGATTTGGCAGCTACTGAACCATAAATTTGTTGATAGCTTTGTGCCATCTTGCAGGGGGCCTTCCAGGGGCTTTTTGGAATGGAATTGGCTTTTTTCCCCTTGTGCACATGTATCAGTTGATTAGGAGAATATCTGAAAGGGAAGGTGTATAGTATTGCTGTTAAGCTTACTAGTTGATGTATTGACATGGGTTTACATAGTAGCTTCATCTTACTTATTGGGCAAGTTATTGAACTTGGCCAACCATAAGTTTCCTTTAAAATTAAGGTAATAGTATATGCCTTAATTTATATAATATATAATTTATATAGTATGAATGATTTAAAAATGTAAAGGTTAATATAGCACACTTAAATGTAACAAATAATCATATATACCCATTAATATTATTGTTACCTAATATCCCTTTTTCAGTGAGTGTAAAATTATTTGTATCATAAAATGAAAAGATAGAGAACTTTGTTAATAGGTATTAATGATTGAATAGTGTTCTCCAGCTGTTAAAATCTAATTCCATTTTAGTTTTTTAAAAATGTAATCATAGCATATTAAATACAGTTATTTTGCAGTATTCTGTACTGATCTTCCTTCAAGAGTATGCCAGGTACCTGCCCAAATGGTAGAGATTCACCCCCATATTAGGAGAGTGATACGAAATTTAAAAAGGAAGTCTAAAATTTTGCCCTCACATAGACTTAAGCAGTTAGATCTATTTATTGAAGCAGAAAAAGTTCTGTTAAAATTTGAGAGTGCTTTTCCTGCTAGGAATTTACCCAAGGGATACAGAAATGCTGAGGCATAGGAGCACATGTACCCCAATGTTCATAGCAGCACTCTCCACAATAGCTAAAACATGGAAAGAGCCTAAGTGTCCATCAACAGATGAATGGATCAAGAAGATGTGGTTTATCTATACCATGAAATACTACATGGCAATGAGAAAGAATGAAATCTGGCCGTGTGTAGCAACACGGATGGACCTTGAGGGTGTTATGCTGAGCGAAATAAGTCAGGCAGAGAAGGACAAATATGTTTGCATGTATAGGAGGATTAGGAGGAACTTGACGGAGGAACAAAGGGGAGAAGAAGGGCGGAAATGGTGGGGGAAAGGGAGAGAGGCAAACCATGAGAGACTCTTGAATGCTGACAAAAACTGAGGACTGTTGGGTGGGGGGGGGGGGGGATGGGCATGGAGGAGGACACTTGTGGAGATGAGCACTGAGTGTTATGTGGAAACTAATTTGACAATAAACTATTTGTAAAATAAATAAATAAAATAAATAAAAAAAATTTGAGAGTGCTTTTCAGGTATTTCAGAGGCTTGAGATTGAAGAAGAGGATGTTATTTCAAAAGGCCATGTATTGGGTATTAGTTACAAAATGCCAGATTTTAGCCCAAAGTTCTGACGAATCTTGCTACTATGAAAACTATTCTACAAGATACTGTGCATTAACTCAAGAAGTGTAAAATGCCTCTGGAGGTATTTAAAACAAAGAATAAAGGACATTTTTCCAGCCTTTTTACATTGTACAGAATGTTGAACTTTGGGAAGAACCATGAGTTCTAAAGGGTCTCTAGACTTGGATATAAGCAATTTTAACTGAAATATACTATTAAGTTAAGAATATAGACAGCAAGCTATAGAGTAGCACCATGCATATCTGTTACTTTGTCCCCGATACAACTATGGATATTTTCAAATCACTTTAGAGTCAGGGATAACAAAAATACTGTTTACAGCTATCTAGTTCAAAATTGTAAGTATCAGAGTCCACAGTAAGTTTTATTATTTCTTGTTTAATAAGGAATCATTTATGTATCAATCATGTATACATAACTATTATAAGTAAAAGTGTGTATATATATATATTTATGTATATATATGTCCAGTTTTTAAAAATGTATTGGTAATGGTCCATGGCACTATAAGAGCTAAGAATATGTGAGCTCACTAATACTTTGTAGCATGACATTGATAAATTTTTGTAAGCAATTTTATTTTATTTTTAAAAAAAATTTTTTGATGTTTATTATTATTGAGACAGGAAGAAACAGAGCATGAATAGGGGAGGGGCAGAGAGAGAGGGAGACACAGAATCCAAAGCAGGCTCCAGACTACAAGCTGTCAGCACAGAGCCCAATGAGGGGCTTGAACCCACAAACCATGAGATCATGACCTGAGCTGAAGTCAGATGCCTAACCGACTGAGCCACCCAAAGGTGGCTCTTTGTAAGCGATTTTAAAAGGCTCTTCCAGTGAATGGTTTTGGCTGAATTCCTAAGTATCACATACAAGCACTCCCATCTTTTCCCTGCTGCCAACACCTGAGGGATGTTTTAAATGGTCTTCTCAGGAGCAACTAAATGTGTGTGTGTGTGTGTGTGTGTGTGTGCGCGCGCGCACGTGGCGCACACACACACTTACAGTGTCAAGGTACAAGAGACGTAATTTACAACATTTTCCAGATGATTCATAAATACATATCCCATTAAGAAATCATTGAAAATGTAAGTTTAAGCTGTGAGAAGTCTTTACTGAATGTGAAAACAGTGACATTCTTTGAGCTGACCTCCAAAATGTGATGAGAATTGGGGAAAGCTATTCATTTGGGTTTAATAATGTGCAATTTGTATTTAGTTCTCTGAAGTGCCTTGATTTATTTATTTGTTTGTTTGTTTGTTAAAGAATCCAGATGTGGTCCACCCAAAAGAAGCAACTCCCTTACCTACTTTCACTGGTATTCGACCTGCACGAGTTGTATCTTCAACTTCTGAGGAGGAAGAAGCATTTACTGAGAAATTCCTTAAAATTAATTGCAGATATATTACCAGTGGCAAGGTAATAAGTAATACTTCAGAAAAAAATTTTAATTGTGCTTCATTACTGAAATATTTGATATTTACATTTTAAGTTATTGACATCAACTGCTTGAATATTTTAAAAATACTGGTGGAAATACTTTGTATGGACTTTGCATATAACTAACTTAGAATCTGGTGGTCTTCTGCCGTTGTTAAAGGCAATGTGATATAAATTTACTACAATAAAGAACTCCCAATTTGCTATTGATAGAATATTTCAAGTATCTGATCCAAAATGACCACTCCTGGCACTGTTTGGAGTGATAACTTGCAAACTTGGTATAACACACAAAAAGAAGATAACTACTGGTTTATTCAGTATTTACTGTATGCCAGAAACTATATGAGATGTTTTAGTTATTTCATCAATTCAAAATAATCCTATGAAATAGGTGGTTCTATTCATTCTTCACAGGAAAAAACAAAATAAATCTAGGGTCTCTGTCGTGGCCAGAATTCAAACCCAGTGTGAATGTATGTTTCATCTGCCACACCTTGCTGCTTTTGATGCAGAGAACTTCCAGTGTGCAGGAGGAGTATAGTAAAATAATAGAATTGGAGAAGAAACTCCAGATATGGCTCAGAAAGTAACTATAGTATGTTAACAACTTCAGAAGTCACACATGGTTTACTTTTTCTCTCAGAATTTTAAAGATGTTTCTTTCAGACCTCCCATGTTTTCTGACTTACACTATTTCTGAAGAGAAGTCTAATACAAATTTCATATTTGGTGTTGTATACAACATAGATATTTTTCTTTGGTTGCATTTAAGATGGTCTCTTCATCTCTGATTTTGAGCAATTGGTTTATGGTGTCCTTTGGCATGTTTTTCTATTTGTTTTGTGTAGGATTCATTCAGCTTCTTGAATCCGTGCATTTATAGTTTTCATCAGATTTGAAAAATTTGCAGTCATATTTCTGTTTTTTTCCTCCATCTTCTCCTCTTTGGGAATTTCACTTATGCATATTTTAGGCTTTTTGCTGTTGTGTCCCATAGCTCACTGGTACTCTGTTCATTTTTCTTTTTCTCTATTTTTGGACAGTTTCAATTGCTGTCACTAAGTTCACTTAATGTTTCTTTTGCCATGTCTAGTTTGCTTTTAATTCTGTTGACCATATTTTTCATCTCTGTAAGTTCAAACTGGCTCTCTTTTGTCTTCGTTCTCCATAACTGCCATGCATAATCTATCTTCTTTATTCTTAAATATATGGACTGTGGTTATAATAGTTATTTTAATGTCTTGCTATGAATTATTTTCTCTCTGGGTTTGTTTCTGTTAGTTGACTTTTCTCATTGTGATGAGTCACTTTTTTATTTTTCTTTACATGCCTAGTAATTTTTAACTGGATATTAGATACACATTTTATCTTCTTGGGTGCTAGATATTTTTGTATTTCTCTACCTGTTTTTGTGCTATTTTCTGTGACACGGTTGTTTTTTGGAAGCAGCTTGATCATATCATGGCTTATTTTTAAATTTTGTTAGGCAAAACCAAAGCAACTATAGCTAGTTTTCTCTTTACTGAGACAATTCCCTTTTGAGTTTTCTGGGACACTGTAGATTACAAGGTTTTTTACTGTGGTTATTAAGAACACAAACTGTGCCTTTCTCTTTTGACTCTGTGCATTGTTTCATCTGCTGCTTCTGAGTGCTGCTGCTTTTCTCATCCTGGGAGAGTTGCCGTGCACACAGGTAGCATTCAGTGCTCAGCCAGAAACTTGAAAGAAGACCTTCTGTGGATCTTCAAAGCATTGTCAATGGGGAGAGCTCATCTCTCCTTTCTGTTCTCTGCCTCTGGTCTGGAAACTCTCCAGTCAATATGCTGGGACATTCTTACTTGTTTTCCCTTATTCACATGGCACTGCCCAGGGTTTCAGTAGCTGAACCTTGTCCTTTCATGTTGTATGTGTGTGTGCATTCATGTGTGTGTGTGGTTTTAGTAGTTTTAGGCAAAATTAGTTCTTGACTAGAAGCAGAATTTCAGTTGTAAATATTTGAATAAAATTTTTATTCAAGTATCAAAGCAGAGATAAAGTCGTCGTCAGGGTTTGGAACAACCTGCAGCCTGGTATTCTTGGAACCCAGTCATTTGCTAGAGGCTGGTTCTTCTTATAGGTTTATTGTAGTAAAGGTTATTTTTGTAAAAATTATGGAAATTTATCAACAATAATTATAATAGTTAAGTTAGAGTAGACTTAAGACTGAAAAAAAGATCAGTACAAGCTTTTCTCTCTGCTGTGATGGTTTCCCAAATCACATTTTTTATTATCTTCTAGTATATACAGAAATATTATAGTATAAGTGGTACCTTTCTTTCTACAGACAGACTTTATTTTCCTGTAGACATAATTTCTCCATGGAAGATTAGTCCAGTAATTTCACATGAGGAATTGACAGTTACTAAGACTAAAGAGAAATCTATGCTTCAAGTTTCTTTCCATTTTTTTTTAATGTTTTATTCATTTCTGAGACAGAGAGAGACAGCATGAGCAGGGGAGGGTCAGAGAGAGAGGGAGACACAGAATCTGAAGCAGGCTCCAGGCTCTGAGCTAGCTGTCAGCACAGAGCCCGACACGGGGCTTGAACCCACGAACTGTGAGATCATGACCTGAGCCGAAGTCAGACGCCTAACTGACTGAGCCACCCAGTCGCCCCTATGCTTAAAGTTTCTGAAGGTCATGTGGATTAAGAAAATATTATAATTGGAAACCTATTATGTAGTATCTTCTTGCTCCCGATAATGTGTTCAGATTTATGAAACAGTATTAAAAAGAATGAAGTAGGAATGCTTTAGTGTGAATTTATGATTTCACACCTGGTCTTGGGCTAGATGAATTTCAGTATAATTTCAAACTTGGTCTTGGGTTAGATGAATTTGAGCAGTTACTTTCTCAAAAGGGTTTTGTGAAGTAGTGTTTCTCATGGCCAACTCTTGATCTGGGGGCAGTAACATCTGACACAGTACCTCAGAGAGTCCCACCTAGAGTCAGAGGAAAAGAAGCTTGAAGAATATGTTAGCACATCCTTCAATAGCAGCAAATAAGGGTGAATTCCTGGGAATTAGCATTATCATATTGATGAGTCTAGTGTTAAGAGGCAGGGCGTTAGGCCTCTTCTAATCCAAGAAGTAGAAGCGCAATTTTTGAGAGGCTTTACACATGATTTCTGTAGTTATACCACTAAGAGTAGCAGTGTTATAGTATTAACAGTTATACTGAATTAAAGCATTGTCATTAATACTGGGCCTTTTCTATCATACGTACCTAGTAATCATTGTCTCTGCCAAAAAAAAGTAAAAGATAGTATGTAATGTTATGTCAGTGAACCTAATATTATACCATTATTTAAAACTAATGCTTATTTCAAATTTATGAAATCAAGGATGACCTGATCTTTTTCAGAGAACTTGGTGTTTGCTTTCCTTAATTCTTACCAATTACTTGATTTTATTTCTCAAATAACTTAAGTTTATAGAGGGGGTGAGATAGAATAAGGAAGATAGAAGATCAGAAATCTTTTAAGATTTTTACATTGTATACACTCTACTCTTGATTATCTATTTCTTAGATGGTCTGTGGCAGTGTAACTGTCCCTACAGCATACTTTACCATTACTCTTTGACTTCTGTGGCCATATGATTCAGGAGTGATCCAGGAATATAGACTGATCTATATGAATCTATTTAAAATACCAATCAATACGTGATCAGGCCATGGTTTATATGAAGTTATGCCCTACCTTGGTGGTCCCTTGTCTGAACTAAAATAAATGTTATTTACAGTTTTAGATTGATCCCTTTTTTCCCACCAAAATATATACAAACACGTATGCTTCTCTCTAGTATTACATGCAGTTACTACAGATGATAACCATGTTTTATTATCTTGAATATCTGCAATAGCATTTTTCCACTTGTAATTGGGTGATCAGTTTAGGTAGAGTTTTCTGTTTCTACTCTTTTACTTGATCATTTTTAATGGTAGTGTCCTTCATAACTTAAGTTTTATGTTTTTAAAGTTAAGCCAGGTAAATTCATAGAGCTGCAAATGGACTTTGAAAGTTGATGTGATGCCAAATCAAGCAGGATTTGTGTTTTTCTTCTTAATGGCTTCAGAAAAAAAAGATAGGACAACTTTGAAGTAACTACTTAGTTTATTTTTAAAATTCTGTCTGGATTTACACTTTTATACTTAAGGAATATGGTGGAATAGGAGTTTAAAATGGGATTAAGAACTATTTAGCACATTTGGAGTGACTGTAGTTTATATTTGAACGTAGAAGGATTTTAGTAAAAAGCACATACTGCCTGGATTTTTAATCTTGGTTCTATGACTTATCAGTTAGCCATGTTATTTATTACTTAAGATAAGTTATGTAGCCTCTCAACAACCTTAATTTTCCCATCTGTATAATCATCTCATAGCAATGATTGTGAACATTAAATGGAAATGATGTATATAAAGCATGATACATATAAAGCTTTCAGTAAGTATTAGTTAATATTAGTGGGATTGACTTCCTATAGATCTTAATTTGCTCATTTTTAAATTGAGAGGTTGGACTCTTTGTATTTATATTGCTATTTATTAAATGTATTTAAACTTTCATAGTTTTCCATGATTAAATTAAAATGACTACCATGCCTATTCCTACAGATGAAGAAACTGAGGCCCAGAAACTTCGCATGCCCAAAGTCAAATAACTAGGCAGTAACAGAGCCAAATGAAACAGGTTTTTTAAAAGAATATTTTAAAGAGATTAGGCTATTTCTCTCTGATACTGGACTGGATTATCAATGCATAATTTCTTAAACCTTTATTGTGTATATGAAACTATATGGTACCGCTAGTGAGGGAACAACACAGGAAGCACAATGCAAAGTAGTGTAAAACATATAAAATGTTTTCATGAGAGAATGTCATAGTGTTGAATGTACTACTTTTATATATAACAGATGACCTAACATCAGAAGAAAATTAGTAAAAATAGCTAGAATACTTTGTGAAAATTTAAACTTTGAAGATTAAATGTTATTTTTTTTCATCTTAGGGCACAGTCAGTGGTGTGCTGCTAGTTACACCAAATAATATAATGTTTGATCCACATAAAACTGACCCTTTGGTTCAAGAGAATGGCTGTGAGGAATATGGCATCATGTGTCCAATGGAAGAGGTGATGTCAGCTGCAATGTACAAAGAAATTTTGGACAGCAAAATAAAGGAATCTTTACCCATGTAAGATTGGTATTTATACTCTTGCAATTTTATTACATGTAGATAGTTGTCCCTGGTCTAATACTCTTAAGTGTTTTTTTTATTTTTATTATAACTGCTTTTATTTCTTTCAGTAATGAAAAAATATATGTAGTATCAAAACGATTATTCTTAACACACATTAACCAATTAGGAATTGTTTTAGGTTTTGTTTTTGTTTTTATTTCTGGGAGAGACAGTGTGAACAGGGGAGAGTCAGAGAGGGGAAGACACAGAATCTGAAACAGGCTCCAGGCTCTGAGCTGGCTGTCAGCACAGAACTCGACGTGGGGCTCAAACCCACGAAATGGGTGATCATGACCTGAGCCAAAGTCAGACGCTTAACCAACTGAGCCACCCAGGTGCCCTGAGTTTTAGGTTTATATTTGTATATTTTGTCAGAGAACTGGATATTTAAAAGTAATCTGTAAACCTTGTTTAATTTAATGTTTACCAGGTTTTTTCTTTTATAAAGACACAGAATTTCAAATTATTTCCATGACTCATTTATGGTAATACAAGTAAACAGTGCAGCTTTCAGATTTTTCTTACAAGAGCCTGAAGAGGGATATGGGGGAGATCACATGAGCATCATTCTCCCTCAGTTAACCTTGGAATATACTGGTTGAGGGATTTGTAGGATTCAAATAACATATGTATAAGACTGTAACTCAGCACAGCCTTTGAAAGTAATGTGCTTGACCAAAGGAATGACCAGAGAGAAAAAGCAGGAATAAGAAATAAAAGAAGAAGATAGTATACAAAAAAAGAAGTAGTAGAAAGAAGAAAATAGATACGTAAGAGAAAAGAACACCCTTTATTCTTCATGGCTTCACTTTAACTGATCCAAAGATATATATCCCTTTATTAGCCTACAGGAGTGTAGATTGTTGTTCTAAAGTTAACACATGTGGTACAGAACTGCTTAGATAGGAAAAGAGTAAATTATTTTTGTTTCTGAGGCAGAGTACGTGAGTTATTGGGATACCTGTGGTAGAATAAAATCCCTTATTCAGGAAGTCTCCATTATACCTTCCATCCAAGAGATACTATTTTGGCTTGGTAAACTCCTCTGTAGAGGTGCAGATAATTCCTAGAATATCCTCTAACTTAGTTATTTTTGTAGATCATCATCCAGAGTCACTTTCAGCAAGTAAGCATTATGGAAGTGGGTGGAGGGATGAGACAAAGATGAAGGAATAAAGGATTAGATTAAAGAGAAACAAAATTAGATTATGTATGTATGCATATATTGCCAGTCACGGTGATTTTTTATTATGATGCTTTGGGTTCTCTTATGCTGGATGACCTGCAAGTATTCCACCAAGATGATGTAGAGCTCCTCTTTTTGTAGGTCACTGTTTTGTAATTGAGAATGTCACCTGGAAAGACCATACATTTGACCCAAACATTTTAAAAATTCCTCCAAAAAGTTTTCAATTTTGCCTTATGAATTAATTGAAAAATAATATTGGCAGTAAATCAGATAAATAAAGCAAGTAGTTTTGTAGAGTAATGTCTTGTGTAGCAAAACTGACTTTTAAGATTTGATTGATTTTCTTCGGTCTTCTGCTTGGAAAGTTGATTTCAAAGGTACTGTTCTGGAACTGTATTAAGCAGTAGCAGCATCGTTGACAGAAATAATATTTAGTCTTTTAGCATTTTAACTCTGATGGTTTTACAGCCTTTATTCCAACATAGATCCTCTTACATTTGTTAACTCTTACTTCTTACCTAAGGATCTTAGTAAAGGTTCATACACAGTTTCTCAAAACTTTTGCATTTTGCCAAGTTCTTGAACCTATATATGCAATTTGAGTGGATCACCAGTAGATGACACTATTACATTTTTAATAGCATGAAACAGGTGTTTGTGTTGCCTAATGGGAATCAGATGCAAGAGAGAGACGGATATGAATGGTAATTCAACTAGCATCTTTTTAAAAAATAAATTTTACCTATTCTGGTTATAAAAATTATGCATACTTATTATGTGAAATTTGAAAAATACCAAAAAGAATAAAAGTATTATCCAGATTCACCATCCAGAGATAGCCAATTATTTTTGTTTTAGCTTACATTCCTGTTGTTTTTTATTCTTCAACAATTATTAGTTCTCCACTAAGATCTCCCTATAATTTTCATTTGTCATGAACTACTTTTAACCATCACTTTAAATTTCTGACTTTTATTTCATGCTTTATATAGATGTTTGTACTACCTCCTTCTAGAACTTAAACTATCTAACTTTGAACATTAGTGTGCATATCTACAAATGCCATTAAACACAGAAGTCTTAGAATTATGAACCATTCAAATATCTAGTATATGAACCTTTAGATGAATAAGTTCTCTCTGAATTAAGAGGGGTTTCTGGTAGCCTGAAGAATTCCAGTAAGTACTGCCTCTGTTCTGTTCCAGTTGGTCTTCAGCTTTGCATTGGAGCCTAATATTTTAGTGCAATCTCTATTTAAATAGATTATAAATATCTACGTAAATAAGCACTGTGTGTTCATGTATGTCCATGTGTGTAATATCAGTGTATTTTTTCTTTATCAAGACATTTAAAATTTTAATCAGGATTTTATCTAAGCTTATTTTCCATATTCCATTGATAAATTTTAGTGTAGAATTATAGCTTCACCCAATAGAATTATGGCTTCACCCAAAACTTACATCTACAACTTTTCAGGTATATTAATTCAATTTGGAAATCTTAGATTGCTGTTTCCCAGATCTTAAGAAATCATTGCAAAAGCCTGACTTAATTATTTGGCCAATCAGTATAAGTCAAATTTTTGATTTTCTATTAAGTGATACCTCCCTTTTAGAGAAACTTTTTTAGTACTAAATGAGTGTTATGTTTGTGGGAAATAAAATACTGCAACTTAAAAAGTAATAACTTTTAATTTTGTTTACTAACAGAGAGATAGATCAGTTATCAGGAAGGGACTTCTGCCATTTAAAGAAAATGACAAGAACTAATACTGATGAAATAGACTCAAGAACCCGTGATGCAGGTAATGATAGTGCCAGCACTGCTCCTAGGAGCACCGAGGAGTCTCTTTCTGAAGATGTGTTCACAGAATCAGAACTCTCTCCTATACGAGAGGAGCTTGTCTCTTCAGATGAGCTTCGACAGGATAAATCATCTGGTGCGTCATCAGAATCTGTGAAAACTGTCAGTCAGAGTGGGGGAGAATGTTTAACAGCCATATCAGAGTCTGCTAATACTCCTGATCACTTAAAATCTGATTCTGGACATTCTACACATGAAGTTGGGACTTCTTTTAAAACAGATTTAAGTAATCTTGAAAAGGCCACTAAGGAAGGAGATCAGGCTAAAGATAATTTTCAAGAAGTATCAGGCCCTAAAGAACAAAGCACAAGTATAGAAGGTAATGCAGACGAGGATTTTCTTAATGAGAATTCACTACGTCAAGAAGAGGGTGAAAAAGAAAGTATGTCTTGTGGGGAAGCAGCAGATTTTAAACAAAAGCAAACTGTCAACAAAGGAAAACAAAGTAAAGAACAAAATCAGGACTCAGAGGCAGAGGTAGAAGAACTACGAAAACTCTGGAAAACCCATACTATGCAACAAACCAAGCAGCAAAGGGAAAATATTCAACAGGTGTCACAAAAAGAAATTAAGCATAAAATAGCAACTGCCGATATAGAAGGTAAGTGTTAAGGAATATATAAAGTTAACTCTTCCTACTGCATATTGTCTTCCTTTTTTCCTCACAGACTAAAGAGCTGCTCTGAAGAAAGATCTAGTGGCCCTTGACTGATATTTCTCTCTAGAGAGAAGTATATGGTCTCTAGGTCCTTGCCTTATCTTTCCTTATCCCATGGTATAATGAGCATCTTTTCCACCATGTGTAGACCCTCCTGACTGTGTTCTGTCTTTAAACGACTTCTTGAAAATGTGCACAAGTTTTGTAGCACCTTTGATTTCTCCATTTCTCTGATTTCGTGATATGTTACCTCATTAAAATGTGTTTTTTCACTGCACATAAAGTAATGTAATTGAAGTTTGTAATTGCCATAGTTCATAATTCTGCCTTTTTAAATAAAAGTGCAATTAGACATACAAATTTATTCCTAAAATTATTCCAGGTATCCAGAAGTTCATCAGTGTCTGATTAAACATTTTCCTTTATAAAGCACCAAGAATAATAAATTAAAACATGGTTTCTCTTTCAGTTTTGGTTTTTAGTAGTTTACTTAATGAAAATTATATCAGTAGACCATGTTTTTTTCCTAATATACTCTTCTTCCATTTAATTTTTTTTAATTTTGTTTTATTTCTGAGAGAGAGGGACAGCATGAACAGGGGAAGGTCACAGAGAGAGGGAGATACAGAATCTGAAACAGGCTTCAGGCTCTGAGCTAGCTGTTAGTACAGAGCTCTGAGCTAGATGTCACAAACCGCGAGATCATGACCTGAGCTGAAGTCGTACGCTTAACCGACTGAGCCACCCAGATGCCCCACTCTTCTTCCATTTAATACATAATGAATTAAATGGGGTGTATTTCAGGTAACTTAGCTAACATTTCTTATATTCTGTTAGAATATTGATCCTAACCCAATTTACATATGAACTTTTGAAAATTACTCAGTAATTTATTGCTAAAATAAAATTTAACATAGTAACAATTTTTAAATGTAAATTTTAGTGGCTTTAAGTACCTTCACGCTGATGTGTAATCATCGCCGCTATCCATTTCAATAACTTTTTCATCTTTCCAAACAGAAACTGTACCCTGTACCCATGAAGTAGTAACTCTTCATTCTTCCTTCCCCTCACCTGGCAACCACCATTCTACTGTGAACTTCTGTCTTTATATGAGGCACCTCATATAAGTGGAATCATAACAATATTCTTTTGTATGTGGCTTATTACCCTTAGCATAATGCCTTTAAGTCTTATCTGTGGTGTAGTGTGTATGAAATTGTCCTTTCTTTTTAAAGCTGAATAATACTCCATTATATAGTTGACCCTTGAACAACATGGGTTGGAACTGTGCAGGTCCCTTATACATGATTTTTTTTTTTAGTACAGTACAGTGCTATAAATGTATTTTTTATTTCTTATGATTTTCTTTTTTTTTTTTTTAATTATTTTGAGAAAGAGAGCGTGCAAGCAGGAGAGGGGCAGAGAGAGAGAGAGAGATTGAGGATCCCAAGCAGGCTCCCCACTGCCAGCGCAAAGCCTGATGTGGGGCTTGAACTCATAAACCCTGAGATCGTGACCTGAGTCGAAATCAAGAGTCAGATGCTTAATGCACACAGGCACCCCCCGCTTATGATTTTCTTAATATTTTCTTTAGCTTACTTTACTGTAAGAATACAGAATATAATACATATAACCTACAAAACCTGTGTGAATCAACTGTTTACATTATTGGTAAAGCTTCCAGTCAACAGTAGGCTATTAGTAGTTAAGTTTTGGGGGAGTCAAAAGTTATATGCAGACTTTTGACTGTGTGAGGGGTTGATGCCCCTAACCCCTGTCTCATTCAGGGGTTAACTGTACATAGCACATTGTCTTTATTTATTCATTTGTTAATGTACATTTGGATTGTTTCCACCATTTGGCTTTTGTGAATAATGCTGCTATGAACCTTGGTGTACAAATATCTGCTCGGATCCCTCCTTTCAATATTTTTGGATATATACCCAACAGTAGATTTGCTGGATCGTATGGTAATTCTGTGTTTAATTTTTTGAGGAACTCCCAAACTATTTTTCACAGTGGCTGCACATTTTATGTTTCCACTAGCAATACATGAGAATTTGGTTCAGTTTTTAAAATATGTGTACTGAATTTTCTTTGCACCATCACCATCTTTTTTAGATATCCTAATGACCTCAAGACTATATTCAGTAGATGTTAAAGGATTAATTTACTCAAAGAAAATTCTATAAAAGATTGAATATGAATAATTCCTTTGTAATACCTTTTTACTTATTCAGAACTAATGAATGTTCACTAAAGAACATTTGACAAGAATAGGAAGCTTTTAGAAAATTGATAAAAATTACCTGAAATGCATCAATGAAATACTCATTGTTAACAATTGGTATATTTATCTTTGATCTTTGGTGTGTGTCCACACACATTTATATGCATATATATACAATTTTGATATTTGTGGGTATCTATACACATGAATTTTTTAATGTAAAATCAGGATTATAGTGTTGTATCCTTTGTTTACTTAACATTTTATGTCATGAATAATTTTCCAAGTCATTATAGTTTTTTGAAAATATGGTTTTTAATTTTAACCATTTCCATATTGTTAAGACATTCAGTTGTTTTTAACAATTCATATTGTTAAGATATTTCCAGTCTTTGATATTATAAAGAATGTTGGTGTGAATATCTTTATTTGATACCTTTGTGTTTGATGGTTGCCTTGTATTTTGAAATCTTTGAAAAAGATAAAGTGAGGGATTGTTTCACCTAATAATGTGGTAGATTACTGTTAGTAAGTTTGTTGGGGTATGGGATTTGGGGTGGGAGGGCTCCAGTTATAGCAAAATACTAAAAGGGAAAAATTGGTAGATATTTTTAGATATAGGTATGCCTATATTATTGTCGTTTGAGTTCTTTTTTCGGGGGGAGGGATGAAAATTTATTTTAAGTAATTTTAAGTAGCTTGAAGTTCTGTAATAGGGAAATATTATAGGTTTCTAATTTTTAGTGACTTTATAATATAACATGATTTAATAGGCATACAACTATGGAATATAATTGTGGGGGAAATGGTAAAAGTTCACTCTTTTAATCAGATGCACATATCGGTGTTCACATAAATTATGCACCTTTTGCAGTATTGTGTAGAAGAAAGCAATGACTCGTATCCAGTTCTCCTGAATATAAATAAGTGCTTATTCTTCCATAGTGCCTCCTTCATAAGCTAATCATGGCCAGAATCCTGAATTCAATCATAATGTCAGACCCTCAGCATACCTTATGTCAGCATCTCTGCTTGGGAGAGTTAGAGATAATTCCAGCTTAAGCTGTCCAGATGACTGAGTCCAGCATATTGTTGATTGTTTATCCTACTTTCATATATATGTAAAAGCTCCAGGAGCTTTTTTTTTTAATTAAAGTTTTGTTTATAATAACTATATTAAGGTAAACCTTTAAAGTTCTACAGATGTGTTTAGATATTATTCTAGAAGGTTAATAGAGAACATGCAAAAAAATATGTGTATGTAATTACTTTGACATGGTTATTTCACACAAAAAGTTAACGAACGGGTTGCTGAAACTTTCACACTTTCTCTTAATGCGCTTAGACGTAATTTCAGTTTGTTACCTGCGTGCTGGTTTATTAGTCTTGTCACTTTACCTTTGGAAGAAAATAAAAGTTACTTAAGAGAATTCATCTAAGTAAGTGTCAGTAAATTGAGATTTTACTATGTATTTGTAAGATGTTTGAGGATAAACATCATTTAATCTGTTTTTTAAGCATGGTGTATGAGAATGGAATGAATCTTTTTGTATCTCATTTCTAGGTTCTGCACTTTTGAAAGAAAAGAGAAGGCATCGATTGCATAAGTTCTTATGTCTCAGTGTTGGAAAACCAATGAGGAAAACATTTGTTTCTCAAGCAAGTGCAACAATGCAACAATATGCACAGAGAGATAAGAAACACGAATATTGGTTTGCTGTGCCACAAGAAAGGTAAAAAACAAGAACTTAAAAACATTGACATTCCTTGAATTAAAATTATCTTACATATCACGTAACACCAGTAGAAAAGTACTTTTAAAAACTTGACACTAAATCTTTTTAAAATTTTACTCCTATTTTGTATTTTTTTTAATTTACCTCGTTTTATTTATTTATTTATTTATTTTATTTACTTATTATTTTTTTTTTTTGAGAGAGGGAGCAGGAGCTGGATAAGGGTAGAGAGGGGGACAGAGGATCCAAAGGGGGCTCTGGGCTGCTGTGTGCTGACAGCAACAAGACCATGGTGGGATTCAAATTCGTGAAGTGTGGCATAATGACCTGAGCCAAAGTCCGATGCTTAACTGACTGAGCCACCTAGGTGCCCCTTAACTTACCCCATTTTAAATTTTATTCTTCTTTGTGGCTTAATGCAAAAAACTGTGAATTTGAGGTAACTAAAATGTCTTAGAGCAAGAAATATTAAATTATTATCAAAATATTAAAAAGTGTGGTTTTTACCTCAAGGCAGGCAATGATATATAATCCCTTATTCCTGCTAATTAATAGCCACAAAACAGATATTTGAAATGTGTGTTTGATCCTTAAATAAGTTTTCAGGGATGTAATTATTTTTTTTTTTTTTTTTAGGTTTTTGTTTGTTTTTTTTTTTTCTGAGAGAGAGACAGAGACAACATGAGCAGGGGAGGGTCAGAGAGAGGGAGACACAGAATCTGAAACAGGCTCCAGGCTCTGACATTCCGTCAGCACAGAGCCCGTGCCTAACGCGGAGCTTGAACCCATGAACTGTGAGATCATGCCCTGAGCCAAAGTCGGACGCTTAACCGACTGAGCCACCCAGGTGCCCCTCAGGAATTTAATTATCTTTTTTTGTAACAACAGGTTTTGCTGTAGTGAACAAAATTGAAAATGGAGAAAGAGACTTAAAAGATTAGATCATCTGTCCCTGAACCAGTAATACACTGTGTGTTCCTGGTATGATATAAAAGTTAAACACATTAAGTTTTTATTGACTTGGGAAAATTTTGTGTAATGTCCCCGTTTAAAAGTAGGCAGTAAGTTGTTGTGAATGAGGTCACGATTGCAGGTTCAGTTTCCCTTCCTGTCACTAGTTTCTTTAAAGATAAAATAACATTATCACGGATAGCGTCTGAGTTACTCAAAAGCATGCCAAGGAAAATCTTAATAGTTTTCTCAGAACAATTTGACAGAATATAGCCAAGTAAATTTTTTTTAAGTTAATGTCTTCCTGTCATGAGGCTTTGTTATCTCTTTAAGTAAAGCATAGTATATTTTGTATTTTAAGTCTTCAAGTTTTTTGAAGGTATTTAACAAATATCATTTTGTAATTTTAGCTAGAAGTACAGAACGTTAGGTCTATCATTAATAGTCACTTGTTCTAACAGGACAGACCACTTGTATGCCTTCTTCATTCAGTGGAGTCCAGAAATATATGCAGAAGATACTGGTGAATGTACCAGAGAACCTGGATTTATAGTAGTAAAAAAGATAGAAGAATCTGAAACAAATGAGGATTCTACTAATGAAGCTGCAGCCAGAGAATGGGAGGTAAGGAGAAAAATGTGAAGAGTTTTTATGGATCTTCTTACTTCGTGTGAGTTTATAGCTTTATAATAGTACAGGCAAAGTCCAGTGATCTTTGAACAAAAGGATAATTTTTAAAGGTTTATTGTCTTGTATATATGTGTTTATTGAATGAATCTGATTAGTAATCTTGGTTTACTATTATTATTTTCCTTTTGCTCTAAAACATTAGAGAAGCAACTTATCAACAGTAAAATGACTTACTGAGTACATTTTAGAATATTAATTACTATTTTACTAATTTTTATAAAACATTTATTTCTAATCTGATTCCCTTTAATATTATTTCCTGCACAGAAGAAGTACACTACTCATTTAGCACATTCATTCAGATTAGAACTACTTTCTAAGTTCATTCCCAACCATAATTTTGAAAGGAATTTACATTAATGCTAAGGAGGTAAGCTTAGGCTAATTTTACAAAGTGTAATAACTTTACGTGTTCAGGTTTACTGAATTTGTTTAAATGGCTAAGATAACACTAATTAACTTTCTGTAACCTTTTAAAAATCCATCTTTTAATATTACAGGTAACAGTTTACCTGCTTTGTCTTATCGGATTGATGGGGTGGCAAAATCTGTTTTTTCTGTTATAGGTTGCTTGGATAATGTCTTCTTGATGGATGCATTAGAAAATATAGAGCAGATGCTAAAATGTGATAATAAATGGGATTAAATTTTGTTATCCATTTGGTGTTAAGTGTTTGTGGTTGTTCATGTGATATGAATTTATTGTGCATGTACTTAACATGTATAATGATTAAAGGTATACATGGCATGTCTTTCATTTAAAATGTGAACCTGATTTTGAATTAAGTTCATTTTGTGTAGTCTGTACAGCATCAGTTTCTACTGTAACTTCAATATTGTGGAGGGAAAGAAGTAACCTATATTGAACATTTATTTTGGGTTCTTTTAATACTTTAACCAGCATTATTAATTTTCACACTACCTTTATTCACAATAGGCCCCAAACTGGGAATGCCTACTGTCAGGAGAACGGATAAATAAATTTTGGAATATTCATAAAATTTCAAATAACCTAGCAATAAAAAAAGATCTGCTTGCATAGACAACAACATGGATGAATCTCGTAGATAATGCGTTTAATGAAAGAAATCAAGCCAGGCCTAAAAGAGTATATAGTATAAAATTACATTTACATGAAGTTCAACAGGGCAAAGCTAATGAAAAGTCCATCAAACTACCTGTTTCTGGGGCTGGAGAGGGTTACTAGGGACAGGCAGGAACTTTTATAGAGTACTGGAGATACTCTGTATTTATTCTGGGTGAAGATTAGTTACTTGGGTGTTGACATATGTAAAATAGTCTCCGTGTATTTAAAATTAGTTTTAGGAAGCTTCTAAAATAGCTCAGATGATCAAAGATGGATACTTGTACTACAGTAGCAATAGTTGAAGGTAGAGTGGAAGGTGATGAAATTAAGTTTTTTAAGCAGGTATTTACCTAGCTATTAAGACAGTATTTAGTGACGTCTAGATAACAATGAAGTTTCTAACTTGAGTGGCAAGGTGGGTGGCAATATTTTCAATCAGGTAAGGAACTTTTCTCCATTAGAGCCAGAGCACTTGACCTTGGAAGTAATAGACTATCATTGTTGATTATTTGATTATTAACTCTTTTGATTCAAAGGAACTGCCTCACTTCTTGTGGCAGATTCTTCAGTTTATAATTTCTAAAGAGAAAAACAGATGTCTCCTAACTTGTTTTCAACCAGAATTAATTTAAATAAAAAGTAAATGGCAGAGAAAAAATTAATTTTAGAAACTTTTTGCTGTCTAGGAACAGTCCTGTACCGTCTAGTCTGGTAGCCACATGTTTATTATGTGGCTATTTAGTACTTGAAATGTGGCTAATGCAACTAAGGAATTGAATTTTTAATTTTGCTTAATTTTAGTTAAATTTTAACATGGATATTAATTCAGCTATTGGATAAGTTTTTAATACTTTCGGAACAACTAGTATATATGAATTTTTCCACTGTAAATTTTACAAAATCTAAATAAATTTAAATGTAAACACCGTCAAGTATTTCCTGTAAAAATTTAGTGTCTGACCTGAGGGGTGCTGTCCTGTAGAACATACAAATTCCTATAGATACAGTAGTTACTGCCCACATGTAACTATTTAGCACTTTTGGAATGTGGTCTAGTCTGAATTAACATGTTCTTTAAAAGAAAAAAAGAATGTAAAATGCCATTAATTTTTATATTGATTATGTTGAAATGACAGTATTTTAGGTACATTGAGTTAGGTAAAAAACAAATTTTTTTAATGTAGTTACTAGAAAACTTATATTTGTGTATGTCTTGCATTGGATTGTTCTTGTACCTTATGCTCCTCTAGTGTTTGATCATTACTAAGTGCCTACAGAGCACATATTTTTTTATCCAAAGTCCATTGTTTACATTAGGGTTCACTCTTGGTAAACAAATACATAATGACGTAAGTATTTTAAATGTTAATGTTTTAAAAATGGAATTTTTTTAGACTTATGTAACATAAAAGTACTTCAAAATGTGAAGTGCTGTTTTGGGACTTTCTTCTACCTAGGGATGGAGAACAGGTGACTTGGACTATAGGACAAATTACTTTGGCTGCCAACATGGCATCAGTCTGATTAAAACTAGCTCTTCTACTCACTCTTACTCTGCCTCAGTGATACTCAGGAGATTATCATCCCTGACTGGTATTTAGGTAGGAATATATCGCTAACCAGAAATGTATACATTGGGAAAAGTTTGCATATGATTAGCTTACTCTGCTCAATCTTCTCTTCTGTGTTCGTCCTGTCTATCTCCCAGTGTAAGCGCCGAGAGGGCAGGGTTTTGTCAGTTTCATACATGACTGACTGTATTCTTAGCTAATAACAATGCAAGCATATAATTCATTCTTAATATTATTTTTATATTACTATTTATTGGATTAATGAATAAATTTGGCTAAGATTAAAATAGGATATAAAACTTGTACTCATCTTTCATGATAGTTACATCCTAAAATAAATTCTTATATCAGTTGTAGTAGATTTGTCATAAATTGATAGATGCCGGAAGTCGGAATTAACTGGCCGTTCAGCCTCTCTCATTTTATACTATTCTTCATTCTGCTTTACCATAATTCAGTGATAGAGTTCATTACCTCAAAGGGCAATACTTTTCATTTTAGGACAACTCTATTAGAAAGTTCTTTCTTACAGTGGGTTTAAAGAAATATATCTTTGTAAGTATAATCCATTTGTTTTTGTTCTTCCTTCTGGTACACATCGACCAGTTTTTTGTATACTATGATAATCTGAAAATATTCCTCTTTAATCTTCCAGGATTATTTTCCCTGGTGCTTCCACTGTTTATTAACTCTGTAGATTCAGCATTACCTTCATCATTACTCTCAAGTGTGTTAAAATTTAATCCAAACTATGACACCCAGATTACTAAAATGTGTACTTAAGATCGCAAGAAAACTTTTATGATATTTGAAATAAATTCAGTTCTAAAATGTATGCAAATTGAAAGTCCTATTTTTTTCAGTTTTTAATGTTTATTTTTAAATTAAGGTCTTTTTTAATGTTTTAATATTTATATTTGTTTATATTGAAGAGATAGCACACGTGAATGGGGGAGGGGCAGAGAGAGTGGAAGACAGAATCTGAAGCAGGATCCAGACTCTGAACTTTCAGCACAGGGCTCGAACTCATGCATGGGGAGATCATGACCTGAGCCGAAGCCAAACACTTAAATTACTGAGCCACTCCAGCTCCCCTAATGTTTATTCATTTTTGAGAGAAAGCGACACAGTGTGTGAGCAGGGGAGGGGCAGAGAAAGGGACACAGCATCTGAAGCCAGCTTCAGGTTCTGAGCTGTCAACACAGCCAAAATCAGACACTCACCTGACTAAACCACCCAGGCACCCCTCAAATTGAAAGTCCTATTGAAGATAATTAGAAAATACTGGAATTTAAGAATTAAAAATGATAGAAGGAAATAAAGATAACAGAATTAGAGATTTATATAGTAAATTTCAGAGAGAGGTGAGAGCAGCAGAAATCTACATTCATTGAGAACAGAGTTAGCCAAATTTTAAAATGGTCAGAAGTAAGCGCCTGTAATGACACATCAGAACAAAGATTCCTGATTATTGGGAGAAAAAAAAAATCTGAGAAATACTATGCATATAACTCAAGGTGTGTAAGAGATTGGTGTTCTTTACCATCTACTCTTATTCTAGTCAGTATAAATATAGTTACCATAAAAACATCAGCTTACCTCTTTTTTCCACCTGTAGTGTCTTGAATTTCTTAAATATGATTCCTTCTCCTGCTGCCAGAGTAAAAACCTTCGCTTGCAACTGAAAGGGAAGTACTTACTGAAGATTCTTTTCCCTTGGTTTCTACCAGTGTCCAATGACAAGTAGAGAGCATGTGTAGTGAGGCTAATGTTTTATGTGGTGCATTGCAGTTTTTGAAACATTTTGAAAGATGTTACTTTTTGTTTTTTAATGGGAATTGTTTTTATGGCTTTTCAGTGACCAGGGGAGTATTCTAATAGCATTTTAATAAAGTGTAGGAAGATCTTAAGGTAAAGGTGGGAAAAGATGCCCAGTGGAACTGTTTCCTGATAATAGTGCTTTGATTTGATAAACATACAAAAATACAGAAGAATAGTATAATGAATTTGCATATACTGACCACTGTATCGACTTATTCTATGATCTTTCCTTTTCCCCAGTTCACATTTCTTCACATGTCATAAATTTAAAATATATGTAACATCAGTCTTTATATAATTTGTTCTTTGAATCAGGATCCACCTAAGCTCTAGATGTTTCAGTCAGTTAAAATGTCTCTTAAGTTTCTGTATATGTAGATTATCTGTCCATTTCTTTGCTGTGCTTTGCTTTCTTTCCTTACAATTTTCCTTTTTAAGAAATCAAGGGTTTTTTTTTTTCCCTCTAGAATGTCCTGCAGTCTAGATTTTACTGATCACCACCCCCACAGTGTTATTAAAATGTTCTGTCTTAGATCTAGAGCAATCCATCTTATCATAGACAGTCATCTTTATTTTACAGATAACTTCTCTAAACTTGTTTCTTATTTAGTCCAAATCCTCATTGTAGCAAATCATAATAGTTACTCTGTAATTCAGAGCCTGTAGTCCTTCACCATACCAGTTTGCAGTCTTGGCAGAAATTTTGAATCATTTTGGGGGAGCTTTCAAAAAACTTACTGCCTCAGCGTAACCTCAGACCAAGTCAAAGTCCATATTCTCTAAAGCTCCTTAGGTGATGACATTGTACAGGAGAAGTGGAAAAACTACTCTGCTACCCCGGATCATCACTTCATGTGTTGTGTTAAAAATATGCAATGCTAAGACTGTGGAACATTACTTTACACTACATTGATCATACTGTAATTCAATTTTCATGTCCCTGTCTTGTAAGTTCCATTGTATAAAATATGTTTCAAAGAATTCCTCTTATTTTGTGTGTTGCATCTGCATACCTAAAACATAAATTTGGTTCACTATGGAGAAAGGTTTCTTTAATTATTTCATGCCTTGATTTTTAAAAGCATATTTTGTTTGTTTTATCAATAACAGCCAGGCAGAATTATTTCAGGCATAGCTCCCTTATACACCAAAGGATTTTTTATTATATTGTGTACTCAGAGGCACTACAAGGAGAGGGAAACCAAGAAATATACCAGGCTGTAAGTCATTCATCTGCATCTCTTGAACTTGTCCATCAAATACCTTTAAAGTTTGATGTACTTGACAAGTGAGCAAGAAACTAACAGTATACAGTCTAACACAGAGGCTACCCTGATAAGCTTAAAATATCTTTAAAGCCTGTCTTTAAGATTCATGTGAATTTTGCATTATTTTTTTAAAATTTGTCTGTTGTATTATAAACAATTTTTAAATTTTCTTATGAAATAAAAGTGATGTAAGTCAGTTTTATTCTGTCGCCAGGCACCACATGGCTCGTGATTGTACCCCTCAGACCGTATCACCCTGAACCCCAAGTACCAACTTCAAGAGACTCCCAGTTAGAATCCTTTGAAAGTTTTGGGTTTCAAAGTGTCACATGTGTTGGTGTGCCAGTCTTGCTGCTTGATGACACAGGTCTCAAAAGTGGAGCTTTTCAAGCTACAGTTGCTTTTTGTCCCACTTGCTTTGGGTTGACTTTGGCTGTTTCTGGGATAAAAGCTGGCAGAAAGTTTTCCGTTTTTCTCATGTCTAAAGTTAATTTTATACCACTTCTAGTTCAATACCTTTCATAATCTAGACCTACTAACCAAAACACCCACTGTCCCTAAAGTGATAAAAACAATTAGTAATTGACTTTATTATATTAGCTTTAATCAGTTTATTTAGAAGTTTACCTCCCAGGTTTATATTTATTGATTAATTTAAAATCTGAGTTTACTAGTAGTATGTGCCAAAAGATTATATGGCATAATAGTGTTTTTCATTTTTACACGTAATGATTACTATTAGAAGAATACTGCTTTGATGTAGTCCTCATTTCTCACCCTTGCCAAAGCATTGATAAAAATGTATTTCATTCGATGTTTGGTTTCTGAGGTGACTTAAATTGTTTGGTTAATATTTTCGCCCTTAAGTTGTCCAATAGCAAGTATTCTGATATTTTATTAAACAAGAATTTTTTAAAGGATTTTTTTTTTAACTTATGTATCTGAGAGAGAGAGAGAGAGAAAGCATAAGAAGGGGAAGGACAGAGTAAGAGGGGGAGAGAGAATTCCAAGCAGGCTCCATGCTGTCAGCACAGAGTCCAACAAGGGGCTCAGTTCCATGAGCTGTGAGATCATGACCTGAGCCAAAATCAAGAGTTGAACGCTTAACCAAACGCTTAGCCACCCAGGCACTCCGAAACAGAAAGATTTTTTTTTTTTAATTAAAGCACAAGTAATGCCAAAATTAAAATTTAGGCAATATATATAAAACAAAATAAACTTCCTTAACCGTTTCTCTGCCTAACCAGCAAAATCCATACAGAATTGGATTTTGTTCAAAATGAAAGTATTTTCTATGTCTAAGTCATTAAATATAGAGGTTATATATCTTAAATAAAGGCAGTTAAAGAAACATATGCTTTTTATACTGATCAAATCACATAATATTACAAACCGTAACTCCACAAGTAGCTTAATAAGTTTGACAAAAAGGTGGAAATCAAAAGCATTAAAAACAATTAGAATTTGGGGGACTGTCAGTTTGATTTCTGTTGCAGACAGTAAGTTCTTAAAGTATTATTTTCTAAATTAAGCAAAACTGAATTTATAAGTTAATATAAATTTTCTTCAATAATATTACTATTATGAAGTATTTTTTTAAACCATTTCATTGAGGTAGGATTGACATACAAAAAGCTGTGCGTATTTAATATGTACAGCTTGATAAGTTTGGAGACATACATCCATAAATATATGTCCATAAAAACCAGCACCACAGTCTGTGCCATAAATGTATCCATCATCTCCAAGAGTATCTTCCTATCCTCTTTATTATTATTATTATTATTTTATAATAAGAACACTGAACATAAAATCTGTGCTCTTAGATTTTCATGTATACACTACAGTATCACTGTAATAAGCACTATGCTATGGAATAGATCTCCAGTTCGAGACTATATAAATTTTCTCTTAGTAGCATTTGATACTCATTAAGCATGTTAGGCATGATTGTTTTGACTAATAAAAATGTTAGCTTAGGATGTTATCTACCTCAGCAAAGTTTGAACTAATGCTTTTCTTTTTAATATTCTCCCTTGATAACTAACCAAAAGTTATGGGCTATAAAATTTCCATTAAAAATCCAAAATTTTATTTAATATGGAGTATGAGAAGAGACAGGATGGATGAATGACAGACTAACTGATGGTTTTAAATATTAAAATTACTTATATTACCTTAAATATTGAGTAGGGTGGATTTCATATAATTGCTCCTCGTAGACCACTCCCAACTCAGAGGAAATCAGATATAATTTCAACACCAATAAAAAAAGAAGAGGAAAAAAAGATTATTTTTTTAATGTCTGTTTTATTTATGAGAGAGACACAGAGCATGAATGAAGGAGGGGCAGAATGAGAGGGAGACACAGAATCCAAAGCAGGCTCTAGGCTTCGAGCTGTTAACAAAGAACCGGGTACAGGCCTCAAACCCATGAACCTGAACCATGAGATCATGACCTGAACTGAAGTTGGTTGCTTATCCAAATGAGTCACCCAGGAGCCCCAAGGAAAAAAGATTAAATTGAATATCTGAATTATGAGGACAAGTTGAATTATGAATTATGTTCAACCTTTAAACTGGTTATATTCTTACAAGTACTTCATTTTATAGTCCGTCATTTTACAACTAATGGTAAAGTAAAATCTCCTTCAAGCTCTGGGATATCTAGAAGTATTTAAATAATCTCGTAGGTTTTTTATAAAACACTGAAAAAAAGGACAAGAAGGAGATTTACTGAGCCCAGTTTATGTCTGTTAGATATTGTTTTTATCAGTTAGGAGATATTTGGCTTCAAGAAACCGAAAAACACTCAAATAGCTTAAATCCGTTTTTTTTTATGGAGATATAATTGATATATAGTATATTAGTTTTAGGTGTGCAACATAATTTGACATTTTATATATTGCAAAATGAGTACCACAAGTCTAATGTAAGCATTTGTCACCTTATAGTGTTATTTTTTTTTTCCTGTGCTGAGGACCATTTCTTAGCAACTTAGCAACTTTCAAATATGCAATACAGTATTAACTAGCTAGTCACCATGTACATTACATCCTCATGACTTATTTATGTCAGAACTGAAAGCTTGTAACTTTTGACCTCCTTCACCCATTTTGCCTACCTCCATCCAATTCCTTGCCTCTGGCACCCACCCGTCTGTTAATATGTAAACTTGGTTTTTATTGTTTTTTTAAATTCCACATATAAAAGAGATCATATAGTATCTGGCTTTCTCTGTTGGATTTAATTCACTTAGCATAATGTTCTCAAGGTCCATCCATGTTGTTGCAAATGGGAAGATTCATTCTTCTTTTGCAGCTGTGTAGTATTCCATCGTATATATATACCACATCACCTTTATTCATTTATCCATTATTAGACACTTAGGTTGTTTCCATATCGTGGCTATTGTAAATAATGATGCAGTGAACACAGAGGTGAAAATATATTTTTGAATTCATGTTTTTGTTTTCTTTGGATAAATAGGAGTAGGATTTCTGAATCATGGTATTTCTATTTTTAATTTTTTGAGGAACCTCCATACTGTTTTTCATAATGGTTGCACAAGTTTACATTTTTACTAGTAGTAAAAAGGGTTCCCTTTTCTCCACATCCTCATTAACACTTCTTATTTCTTCTTGATAATAACCATTCTAACAGGTGTGAGGTGACATCTCATTGTGGTTTAGTTTTTCAAAGTATGGTCCCCAGACCATTAGCAGCATTATTAAAAATGCACATTCTCAGATCCCATTCCAGTTTGCTTAATCAGAAACTGATTATGGAACCTGGCATTCGTATTTTAACAAATGTTTCAGGTCAATGATTGTGATGCAAGCTAAAATTTGAGAGCCACTGGTTTAGATCTGTAAGCACCCATTCTGTCCAGGTATGGAGCAAGCCCTCTCAGAGACATGGCTGAAAAGATACTTGAGCAAAATCACAACTGTATTAGGAAGAAACTGTACAGGTGGTGGATGTTGACAAGATAACTAGCAAAATAAGCTGTCATATGCTTGGGGTGTGTATTTGTGTATTTAAGCCACATTTCGGTACATATGTAATATTTTTAATTTTAGAAAATTTGGCTGGAAGTGATGATAGGTTTTCAAAATGGCAGCCCACTACTGCCAAATCATGTTGTTGGTGTGTATAGAGGGTGTGCCATGGTGAGGGAAGGCAGTGACCTTGGTGCAATGTGTAATGAGACTGTGTATAGTGAGGTGAGTGTGGATATAGTTACAGTGTACTTTTAGGGGACGGTGGGATAGAGAGATTAGGGTACGTGTGGTTGGGCTGGTTGAATAGATAGGAATAGCTGATGTGAGAGAGAAAGAGGGTATTTAGTGTGGGGTGTGCTGTGTTCTGTGCATGCACATCATGGAATGTGGAGGAAGAAGATGTAGAGCTGTGGATAGGTTGTATGTGTATGAAGAGTGGCATTGTGCGTACAGTTTTGTTTGAACATACGATGTAAGAGAAGAGGAGCTCTTTTAAATGGAAGAAATAGGCGTATTATTATGACATTGATAGTCTAGTTAAAATTGAGCTATAGATAGTTTTAGTTTATAGCCATAGTATTTAATCTTAAAAGTTCACTTCTTTGGTTAGATTCAGTATACCACTGATATGTAGGTATACTAAATATAAGTACCTTTTGAAGAAATTAGGTAATTAGAAAATACAGTTTAAAATTTGACTGTATAGTGGTAGAGGAATTTTTGGGTCACTTTAATATTTATATAGGATTTATTTGTAGTGGATTTGTTTCATTTTTACATAGACATTCTATAAAATTTTAGGGTTGATTCTCAAAGGGATGTCTCATTGCTTAATGTTTACATAAAAGGTGACATTTTATGGATTTTTTTAGGTGTAAATAAAGAATTAAATTGTGTGACTGTATGAGCAAAACAAAATGTTAGTTGAAATCATTTGTGCATTTTAGGAGGGATGCTGGAAACTGCACTTAGCACTTTTTTATGATAGATATTTTTAGTGCATTTCTTAGTGTACTCGTGTTTGCAAATACGTGCTCTGTGTCTTTAAACTTTTGATCCTTTTTTTTCCACATTTGGGTACAGTGCAACCAAACTTAAACATGGGAAACCTTCTCTTCCCTCCCTGGCTTTACAGTCTCCACTCAGAACTATCTTTGCAGTGGATACTACTTAGTGATTAGCTCTCTGTCTTGTCAATCAAATCTTTGTCTCTGGCAAACTGTTTTGTCACTGTAGTAGGGCTCTTGTGCTGAAAATTTATCTTTAACAGAGGAAGAATGCTTTTTAAAACAGTCCTTATGAGATTTTTGTTATAACTTAATTTGCTCTGGAAAGGAAATGTCTCGTCTCTGGTATGGGAAAAAAGGGAGAAGACATCAACCACTTAATCATAAATATACCCTGGTAAATCTTAGTCAATGATTTCAGTTTCTGTATTTACTAGTCTTTTTATGGTGACATGATGAAAAATTATACTATTTCTGAAAGTTTAAGTGAAGAGAATATTTATAGAATACAAAGTTGTATGATTACAAAAAAGTACCTTTATTTCTGCCAATCCTAAATATCTTCAAAAAAAGAAATGAATAAAAACTGTAATTTTGTTTTGTGAAAGTCTTGGTTTTCCTATTTTACATCAACAGGAAGTTATCAAATCTTTATTTGATGCCTTAATTTTTAATTTAAGCTGACCTTTATAGGAAAATACTCTGATTATTTTCTTAAAAATAAATTGGAAAAATCAGTGAATTCACTTTAATTTTTATTGACTGGATCCCAGACTGCATACATTTTTAATATTGTGTCTTAAGAATATTATTTTAGTACTTTTGAAAAAAGGCTTTTTTAATCTATCCAAAAAGTTTCTAGTAGTGCTAAGCCAATGTGAAACTTTAAGTGCATGGAGAAAATTTCAGCCTTACTAGAGAATCCTAATTTTTTTTTCAGTAAAAATATATGTGCATCATTTGTTAGAAAAATGTATTACCAATTGTTCTTTCTGTGGTAATTTAAGATTATAATTTGCCTTATGAATATTGATTTTATTTTTACTGTTATCGTGGGTAATTTAAATAAAGCTAGATAAATACTTAGAGCCAAGAATAACTTTGGAAGATGTCTCCAAAGCAACCTGTCACCCACAAATGTTAAGCTTGTGAAAATACCAAAATTATTTCAACTGGTATTAGTTTTTACTGGGTTTGACAGTACTTTGTTATGTCTTTTTATTTGTAAGCTGATTAATTTCAGATTTTTGTTTTTATAGTACATCAGCACAGAGGGATGTAGCTATCTGAAAGGATTAAATTTGTTAAAATTGTGACCAGATTTATCATCACATTAGTTATTAACACAGGTGTGTTTTTCTTTTTTTTAAACCAAGAACAGTGGAGCATTCATGTATTTTTTATTGGAAGTTCAAATAAGTGTTTGTTAAAACTTTAATACAATTTATTCTAAGTACAAGCAAAATTGTGGATGTTTTGAATTTTACAGATCGTCATAATGTACATTACATACTTATTAGCACACTTGCCATTTCCTGTTTTTAACCTTATAGGAAGTTAATGTGTGGTTTTGTCAGATATGAGAGCATACTTCTCACCGGTCTTCAGTTCTGCCCCTGCATCTAGTTTATATGTTATTTCATTTAACCTCCACAATAACCTTGCAGAATCAGAATTACTCCCCATTTTAAAGATGAGGAAACAGGTATGAAGTGGTCACTGAACTAAACTGTCAGAGAACACAGAGACAGCTTGACTCTATCACATTCTTTACCTCACCAGGATGTATTTGAGAGTTTCTAAAAATGGTACAATACAGTGTGCTGTTTTGATGCGTAGACAAGTTCAGGTTCTGGTTTTTTAGTTGTTTTCCATGCTTTAGAGTAGATCCCCTAGTAGCTGGAAGGCAGGAGAAAAGCTTAAGAAAGTAAAGATTAAAAGGATAGCAATTCTTGTTTTGTAGATTGAGATTACCTATAAGATTTTCCTGAAAAGGGGCTCTTTCTGTTTTAAAATCAAAATTAGAAAATGATTCTTTCAGAAGAATAACACGTATGTTGTAGCTTTTCACAGTTCTTCATATCTTTATTCAACTTATCAGGAGAATGCTATCTATAGACCTAGTTTATATGGCTATGTATTTATGTAACCCAGAACAGTTTTCTAAATGCTCATGTATGCAGTATCATATTTCACCTTACAGTAACCCTGCATGTTAACTGTTACACCTATAACAGATGTAGGTTATTTTCATTTTACAAATGAGTTCATTTCAGGCTCAGAAATATAACTAATAGCTAATAGGTAAAATGTTCTCTAAGATATACGGAATGAAGTTAAACCTTTGCCATTTAGTTTCAGTAAGAACCATATTGATAAAGCATGCTTAACTTTCCTGTCTTTATTTTTTTAAGGCTGTTTTAGAGGGGTTTTTTTTGACAATCTAAACTTTAATTTCTAACCATTTACATGAAGCTGTATATTTGATGTAACCATATGCTGTATCCTGCCTTTTTAGTGTCTGCCAGTTAATTATAATTTGCTTGAATGTTATAAGCCTATTTTATAATCGGAATTTAGGCTTAGTCAGATTAAAGTCACAAATCATTAAATACAGCAACATTGTTTTATCTCTATCAATACTTCATTAATTTAGTCGTCATTTTTTTTCTGTTTAGGCTCTTAAATATGACAAGACAAACTTTTTGTACTTAGGCTTTCATATATGAAAACACAAGAAAAAAATCCTATGATAAATTATTTACATGTCTGCAAGAATTAGTTCATACCTAAAATTTTAAGAAGAGCTACATTAAATGTAAAAATCTTCCCAGTGACCATGATTCAAGATAATAATCATGTTAATGAGAAAAATAGTTATCATACTCTGTACTTCTAATAATACTGTTTTATTCTAAACACTTAGCATCATTTATTTTGTTTCATCGTCATTGTGAATATTGCTACTCTCATCTCCATCTTAAGAAATAGAGACATATAACACCCATACTACAACTACTAAGGATTAGAGCTACTGTTTGAATCAAGGCATTCTGGCTTTAGCGTATGCCCTTAAATTCTTAGCTCTGTTCTCTCTCAAAATCTTCACAACATAATCAGGGAAAGGGAATTAACATTTATTTTGTGCATTTAATGTGTCTGTTTTTATTTTATATATATCTTACATACACTATCATTTATTCCTTGTAAAGTGCTTAAAATATTATTTGTTTAAAGACTAGAAATGGAGAGATTAAATGCAGTTGCTCAAGATCACAAATCTAGTAAAACGCAGAATAGAAATTAAGACATAGGTTTGAATCCAAACCCAGTGTTTTTTTCTGTGCCATTCTTTGTTGCCTACCTATAATACATATTCCCAGGAAATTTATTAATCGACCTAGTTCTAGTCAGCAGCCTAAGTGAAAAGATATATGCATATATATTCAGTGTAGAATATTTTTCTTTATTTGACTTAGTTGAAAAGCATATTTATTACATGTACAAGTTATGAGGCATAGTCATAAAATGAGTATCTCTGATCCCACTTACCCAGCTTAAGAATTAGAGCATTACTAATGCAGTTCTATCAGCCTGTCTTTTTCCATCTTATCTCATGTCTCCCTCGGATTGGTAACCACCTCCCTGAATTTTGTGCTTATCCTTCTCTTGCTTTTTTTTTTTTTTAATTAATAGATTTTGTTTTTGGAGCAGTTTTAGGTTTACAGAATAATTGAATGGAAAGAGACTTCCCATATACTCCTCCCTCCCCCAGCATACACACAGTACTCTTATTATTCACATCTGGTATTGCTATGGCATATTTGTTACAATCTGTGGACTAATATTATAGAATATTATCACCCAAAGTCCACAGTTTACCTTAAGGTCTATTCTTTGTGTTGTACATTCTTTGGAACGGCACATGCCATTATAGGATGATACAGTATAGTTTCACTGCCCTAAAAGTTCCCTATACTGCCTCTGTTTTTTCTTCTTTACCAGAATACTTAGTAACCACTGATACTTTTCCTGTTTCTGTCATTTTGCCTTTTCCAGAGTATCATATAGTTGCCATCACACAGTATATAGACTTTTCACAATGGGTTTTCACTTAGTAAGATACATGTAAGGTTCCTCACTGTTTTTTAATGGCTTGATAGCTCATTTATTTTTAGCGCTGACTTAATATCCCATTGTCTAGGTGTACCAGTTTTGTTTTATTCTTTTACCTGTTGAAGGACATCTTCGTTACTTCCAGGTTTTGACACTAATAATAAAAAGCTGTTTTATGTGCAGATTTTGTGTGAACTTAAGTTTTCAACTAATTTGGACAAATACCCTGGAGCATGATTGCTGGATTGTATGATAAGTGTATGTTTAGTTTCGAAACAGTCTACCAGACTGTTTCCAAAGTGACAGTATCCTTTTTCACTGTACCAACAGTGAATGACAATTCCTGTTGCTCCACATACTCACCAGCCTCTGATTTTGTCAGTGCTTTGAATTTTAGCCATTTTAAATAGGTATGTAGTTATATCCCATCATTTTAATTTGTATTTTCCTTATGAAATATGATATTGAACATCTTTCCATATTCTTATTTGCCAATCAGTATATCTTCTTTAGTGAGGTGTCTGTTCAGATGTTTAGGTTGTGAGTTGGGAAATATTTCATCGCCCTCTATTTTCTGGAAGACATTATAGATAATTAGTATAATCTCTTCCTTAGATGTTTGATCAAATTTACCAGTAAATCCATCTGGATTCACTCCAGATACTCAAGAGCTAGAGGTCATAACTACTTTGAGTTTCTTCCTAAGTACAGAGTCAGCTACCACAGTGTATGTATTGTTGCTTTCCAAAGTCAATATGATGATAATGGCGCAAGTGGAAATCTGTCTAGTTTATCCTTTAAAATTCTTATGTCTTTCATAACTTTCAACAAGTTTACATAGCTTTTCATAGAGGTATCTTGATGTTTCCTAGTAAGTAATTCATTTTAGTTGGGTACAACTGGGCCTCATGCTGTTTTGGAAGGTTAGTAATTATTAATTCACTTTCTTGAAGAAATACAGGCCTGCTCCATTGACCTATTTTTTTTTTTTTTTAAGTGTTGGTGGTTTATATCTTTCAAGGAATTGGTCCATTTCATCTATGTTATCAAATTTGTGGGTATTGAGTCCATTTATAATATTCCTTTATTATCCTTCTAATGTCCATGGGATCAACAGTGATGACCCCTCTACGTTTCTGATATAATATATTTCTTCTCTTACTTATTTTAGTTAGCTTGGCTAGAGGTTTATCGATTTTATTGATCTTTTCAAAGAGCTGGCTTTTTGTTTTACTGATTTTCTCTGTTGATTTTGTTTTTAATTTCATTGATTTCTGCTCTAATTTTTTCACTATTCTCCAGGTTTAATTTGTTCTTTTTCTAGTTTCCTAAGATAGAAGCTTATTGTTGATTTTAGATCTTTTCTTTCCTCACATATACATTCTGTGCTAAAATTTTTTCTCTAATTCCTGCCTTTATTACATCCCAAAATGTTGATACTTTTTGGAATTTTTTTCCATCTAGTTCAAACATTTCAAATTTTTCCCAGGGCTTTTGTGCCTATGCATTAATGTGTGGGTTAGAAGTATTTGTGGATTTCCCCACTCGTTCTCTGTTACAGATTTCTAGTTTAATTCCGTTGTGGTTTAAGAGCATACTTTTTATGATTTCTGTTTGTTAACATATGTTTTGGACCAGAATGTGGTCTGTCTTAATGAATATTCCATGTGAGTTTGAAAAGAAGGTATGTTTTGTTGTTGTTGGATGAGTAGTCTGTATATGTCAGTTAGATCCAGTTAATTGAGGGGTTTTTTTTTTCAGTTCAACTATGTTCTTACTGATTTTCTGCCTGCTGGATTTGTAAATTACTGATTAGAGGAGTTTTGAAGTCTCCAACTGCCAATAGTGGATTTATATATTTCAAGATTATGTAATGAATATTCTTTTCCCCTGATATACCATGGAGAAAATAAGATTATTCCCCTTTTATGAGATTCACTTCTTATATTTATTGTGTCAGGAAGCTAAACAGGGGCGCCTGGATGGCTCAGTCGGTTAAGCATCCGACTTCGGCTCAGGTCATGATCTCACAGTTTGTGGGTTTGAGCTCCACATTGGGCTCTGTGCTGACAGCTAGCTCGGAGTCTGGAGCCTGTTTCAGATTCTGTATCTCTTTCTCTCTCTCTCTGACCCTCCCCTGATCACACTGTCTGTCTGTCTGTCTGTCTGTCTGTCTGTCTCTCTCTCTCTCTCTCTCTCTGTCCCTCAGAAATAAATAAAACATTAAAAAAAATTTTTTTGAAAAAAGCTAAAACAGCATACACATAGTGTAATTGAATGGTTTTGAGTAGTTAACAGGTTTCCTTTTGATTAAAAAGAACAGTGACTATATAACAGGTTTCCTTTTGATTAAAAGAACAGTGACTATATCTGCCTTCTCATGAAAATGTAGTAGGAGTCACCTGCAAATATACTAAAGAGGAAGTAATTTTAAATATAGAAGATTTACTCAAATCAAAACTCTGATGATATATTCTGTTTTCAGTTCATTCTGGATTACATCTTTTTTTCCTCTTTTATTTTTTGGCTTTCTAATTTATGATTCTCTATTTGCTTCTTTTACACCTTATTTATTATAGGCCCATAAAATGTTATTTTGAGAGCAGTGGCCTAAGGCTACCTAAGCAGCAAAGTTTTAACCTAACCCAGGTCTTATTTTGTAATAAAGACTTTGTTGTGTATGTGTAAAACAGAAGGTTATGTGATACCAGGGAAGCTGTTATATGCCTTTTTAGTTAGCTACTGCAACCTCAACTCAAAGTTCTCCTTGTTAAACGTATTTTTGGATACCAAAGTATATATGGCATTGATTAGGTAATATTATTCTTTCTACTCTAAAGAATGAAAGTAAGGAATAAAAATGGCACATTCAGAGTTATATACCAGGTTTTGTTAGCTTGCCAGGCACTTGGAAGAAGGGAGGTTTTGGTTTGTGGGGTAATCTCAGGGAAATACTGGGGGGAAGATTGTGAGACCATGATATTGGTCTGTATGTCTGGGAGAAGAACTTGTTCTTGTTTGTGGCACTGACAGCAACTCTACCTTTTCTCTAGCTTTAGCTTTTGTTCTGTACTGGTGTTTTTTGGTTCCTCTGTAATAGCAATGGGTGGACTTAATCCTGCCTTTACATTTTGTATTCTGTGAAAATAAATGCTTAGGGAAACATTTATCTGTGTGAGAGTCCTTTGTCAGACTGCAGACTGGAGAGTTGTGCTTACTTGTGCAGAGAGTAGGTCAGACTACTGAGTTCCCATAGAAGGGGTTTTAGCAGTGTGCACACCACTGTATTCCTCAAGAAATGACTTATTAGTGAGACAAGGAATACACTTTTCATTGAGATCTGGGTGTCTTCATCTGTGCATGCTTCACAATTGGGAGTGTGATGTAGGACATTTTGTAGAAATGTGTCCATTTTCTACTTAGGTCTAATATTTTGGTAAATAAATTTTGTACATGAAGTATGATATACTAAGAAGATAAAAATTTAAGACTAATTGAAGTTCTACCATATATACTAGGACGCTGTATCTCTACATTCATTTACTTTGAGATGAAGTATGTTTCTGTGCTCATTTGATTTCAAACCTTTTTTCTTTATCAATTTACAGATTCTTTTGACAGTTTTTTATGTCTTCATTCAACACATCATGAATAAATATTTAAGATTCAGGAAATGATTAGTTTATAGGTCCCAAAATAGTTTTTTACTAAAAAAATATGAACTAGTAAAGGTAGATTTGTGACATTAAAGAAGCTGTAGATTTACCAAATGTTACAGGCTTATACTTAGAATGGCAGTTCATGCTTGCCTCACTGATATCCTACTCAGTGATACTGTTACAGATAGATTATACGTGATTCCTTTTGTGAGCATAATTTAATTTTTCTTCCATTGAAGAAATGTATTTGATATGGTAAAGGAAGGAGCTCTAAGAAGTAAGTGTAAAATTAATGTTAACTAGAAAGGTAGAAGGAATGCAGAGGAGTAGGTAAGTCCTATAACTTGAAAACTCCTGGCGAGGAAACTTGATTAGATTGAATGCCGTGGGAAAAAGAAAACACATAACTGGCCATTAAGTATTTTGTAGAGATGTCTTTTTACTGGCCACATAAAAGCAAGGCTGTGATTTTTCTTTTAGGACCTAATTTTTCATCTTTATTGAAAAATTTTTTGTTTTTAATCGAGAGGTCTTTATTTTTTTTAATGTTTTTATGTTTGTTTATTTTTAAGAGTGAGAGAGAGGGATAACAGAGAGTGGGGGTTGGGACAGGGAGAGAGGGAGACACGGAATCCCAAGCAGGCTCCAGGCTGTGAGCTGTCAGCACAGAGCCCTACCCTCAAACCCACAAACCAAGAGCCGAAGTCCTGAGCCAAAGTCAGACACAACCAACTGACCCAGCCAGGGGCCCTGAAAGAACAGTCAGAATAAATAAGATAGTTGAGCTCTCAAAACTGAAATAATTTACTATCAAAAATAAAAATAAGGAGGGGCATCTGGGTGGTTCAGTGGGTTAAGCGTTGCACTCCTGGCTACAGCTCAGGTCGTGATCTCACAGTTTTTGAGATCCAGCCTGGAGTCGGGCTCTTTGCTGACAGAGTGGAGCCTGCTTGGGATTCTCTCTCCCTTTCTCTCTGCCCCTTTCCCGCTCGTTCCCCCACCCCCAAAGTAATAAACTTCAAGTAAGTAAATAAATACATAAGCAGGGTCTTCAGACATTATCCTTTAGTCCTTAAGGTAATTGGTGAAAAATGACAAGTAAAAGTAATGTTAATAATAATAGCTATCATTTACTATGTGCCAGACACTATACACAATCGTTTATTATTTTTTAATGTTCTTAAATTTACTTGAGATTGCATTACATCTCTATACCAACTTGTGGGGAAAATGCCATATTTACAATATTCAGTATTCTAGACACAAACATGATATATCCCTCCATTAATTTAAGCCTTTTAAAAGTTCCATCAGTCTATTTTTTAACTAAACCATAGGCTTTATTCAGATATTACCAGATGTTCACTTAATACCCCCTTTCTACTCCAGGATCCCATACTGCATTTATTTTTTTTTAATTTTTAATTTTAATTTTTTCTTTGTTTTTAATTTAAACTGTAGTTAACATATAGTGCAGTGTTGGTTTCAAGAGTAGAATTCAGTGATTCATCCCTTCCGTACAACACCTAGTGCTCATCATGACAAGTGCCGTCCTTAGTACCCATGTAGCCCAACTTCCACCCACCTCCCTCCATCAACCCAGTTTGTTCTCTGTCTACTCAGTCTTTTCAGGTATGCATTTTATTTTCTCTTTTTATTTCATAAAAAATTTATTTTGTATATGGTCTTCTTATTTCTCTTGTTTTATGGAGAAATAGATAAAGAAGGGCCTGAACCCAGATCCATCTGATCCTCTAGAGCTGGAGATCATAACCATTTTGGGTTTCTTCCTGAGGAGAGAGTCAGCTGTCATACGGCACACATATGACACACAAAGTGACTTTTACACACTTTGTAAAAGTCAATACAGTGCCCAAACAGAAGTCCAGTTTCTTTTCTTTTTTACTATTTTCATGGCTTTTGTGGCTTTCAGCAGGTTTACATAACTCTTCAGAGTTAACCTTGATGTTCACTGGTGGCTAATTTATTTTAGTTGGCTAGAATAAGAGCTTTTTGAGACCTAGGTTATAAAGTCTTTATGGGCCAGTGGTTTAGCTACACTGATCACAAGAGGAATCTGTTTTAGCTCAGGAGCGTCAGCACGTATTTATGACACCACCAGAGTTCACTATATTATGGTCTCTGTTTTGGGAATTATGTCATGATCTGAGAAAGCTGTTATCTGTTGTGTCAACCTGAGGAAACTTGTCATTTTTGTGGACTTTTTGTGATAATGTTCATCTGTCATATATGGCTTTCAAATTCATTATGCAGGAGATGGGTCTATGCAATTATAGAAGACAAAAAGTTTTTCTTAGAAATTTAGAATGTAGGAATGTTATTTAGCTTTAGTCACAAATAGCTTCTGCAGTACCAACCATAAAGAAATAGTATAGAGGAAAGAAAAACTGAAAACAATTATGTAAAAAGACAGAAACAGACTTGACTGGGAAGATACTGTTGATTTGTTACACTTTTGAAAATCTAATTTTTACTTTCTGGATCTTATTTTTCTTACTGACTTATTAGGTTTTTAAATGTACTTCCTATCTTATTCTCACTTCCCTTTTTTCTGATACATATATATAGTATAGGTATGTTTCTTACCTTTGCCTAGAAGAAATTCTTCCACCGTTGCCATTAGGATATAATGTTTGAGCTAAACTGATTTCGAGGGGAGAATTAAAACTACCATTTTCTTTGTAAGATACCCACCATTATGATTTTAGATGTTATCTTTGATGTTAGCAAAGCTTGTTGTTTTCTGTAGTGTTTCCTTTATGAGCAACTGTAATTCTCTTTACTCAGATTCTGTCTATATGAAGCAGTTTGTAAACTTTATATTGTGAACCATTTGGACACAGTGATTTTAAACTCGAATTTCATGTTTATTTCACTGTAGTTTGATACAGAAATCTCCAGGATTTTCAACATGGAGTGGGGAAAGAAACCCTGATTACAGTTCTCCTCCTCCATTAAAATTTCTCCTTTTTTTTTTTTTTTTTTTTTTTTTTT